>NC_056731.1:1943944788-1943964370 GCF_019279795.1 Protopterus annectens
GCAAGCTTTATTTTTCATTGAACTGCATGCCATTGCACTTTTAAATTTCACATTTCCCTCAACAAAGAATCCTCAGAACTCTTAAAATTAATTGCTTGCAATTGGAGAAAGCTTGTCTCCATATGAAAGTAGTCAGCAGTGAATCTTTGTAAATCTCACTTAGAATAGAATGTACAGCTGCTTCCAGCTGCAAACTTCTTAACTCCCACTGAACATTTGCTAATTGAAAAAAACAAGCTAATATCTTTGCAGATGTAAGAAGCTTGGCATTTTTCATGGTTTTCATCATTTTGTCTTATTTTTCAAGCCTACCTGCTTACAAAAAACATTTGTTTATAGTGTAAGCAAAGGACATTACTCTAGACATTCATCCATTTAAAATAAGAGAACATATCTTAATTCTACATATAAAATAATCAGTGCACTTTTACACCCACCCACCCCAGCAGCCCAAGATCACAGCATATTAATAATAAGCTTGCTTTTGTTCAACCTTTCTTCTGTTGTTATACTATAAAGCTTGTATTTCTTACAACTCAAAAAACATACTTGTTTACTGTTATGTATTTAACATATACAACAGTCACTGAAGAAACCCTTACATTTAAATACCTCTGAATGCGAACTACACAAAACTGCTTTACATTATATAACATGCAGTTTATATCGTGACATGTTTTATACAAATACTAATAACAATAAATATGCTTTTACTTAATTACTTTTCCCATTGCATTGTCCTTCTAAACATTAATGACATAAAGTGGGATATATGCTTTACAGTCTTCCCACAAGTTTAATAAAGTCAACAAAAGTCCAGTCTTAGCCTCTTTTTCTTGCAAAGCTATATTTGTCAGATGTGACTAATGCTTTATAGTCTCCCATTTATTCACTAATATCTGTGTTGCTTGTCTTCTTCCTGTTCATCCCAACACCATACTGTGGTTCAAGTCCCAGGTACTCCTGATTCGTCTAGTCAACTCCTGTGCTTTTTTATGCTTCTCATATATTTTCATTTGGAACACTGGAAAATATTTCACTGGGAAGGTCTCTCTATGAGCTAGCTTTATTGTCAGAAGAATGAGAAGCAAAGTCTGCTTCTGTTTACTGATTCAGTTTTTGTTGGATATAGCCTGTTCTGCATAACAAATGTACTTGATATTGCAGAAAAATTATTCTGAAGACAGTTGGATACAACAACTTTAATTTCACTCCTACCTATTAACATTCCCTGATTCCTAGGATACATTTCCTTCACTTCTGCCTGATGTACAGTGAATAATCACTTTCCATAAACACTTCTGTCTCCAATTTTTAATACATTTCCCTTCTTCCCTAGTTTTTTCAGGATTAACTCTTTCTGGTGGTATGATTGCGCATTTACTAATATAGGTCTTGGCTGCTTTCCATGGCCAGGTTTGGAGCATATGCTCACAGTGTGTCCTTTCAGTTAACAAATCCTGCTGTGGAACACCAGTCTAGTTGCTTATTTATGCTTTTATAAAGTTAATACAGTCTGCTTCTTTCAGTTTCTCTGGTACAACAGAAAAACTCAGTTGTTCTTGGCACTCTTTTTCTTCTATCTCTAATATTTTTTACATAACTCTTCTTGATCAGTCTCATACTCAGTCAACCTTTTTTTAATTTCATCTTCTGATTTTTTCAGTTTTATCAGTTCAACTGAATAGCTAGTTAAGGTTTCTTCTATTTTTTCCAGCCTTTTGTTATTTGAGTTGATATACTTTTTTAGTGTTTTGTTTATTTTAATCACATCTGAATAGATTTGATTGAATTTTCCTCTAAGTTACTGGAAGCCATCTCTTGTACAAAAGCGGAAGCTTTAACTCCTTTTTGCTGAACAGCTGCAGGATTCTTCCCAGCCAGTGTTTTCTATTCACATTCACTGGTTGATTTTCTTTCCGGTTCTCTAAATTTCTTCTTTGTTGTCATCCAGATAACGTACTTACTAGTGAGTAACTGAATTTTACTCAAGCTGACAATATCACTAGTTCTTGTTTCTCAGTTTCTTTTTTCACACTGGGGGAGCCGAAATTAAGCTGGGGGTCAGTGTGCAGCCATTGTGGAAGTCAGTATTGATAGCTTTTGACCAGTGGCTCTACCAATTAGCCATAATATATTAACAAAGCGCACACAGCTCTGTGTTCACTGCATTTGAACCCAATTATTTGAAAATTATTTTCAGACAAAATATTACTCTCTGTATCTGTGTCTAGTTTAAATTCAACATTTTACTTGCTAACTCCCAGCATTTTGTGCTAGTTTTTACCTCCAATGCCTGCTGATTCTGTCTTCTCCTGACCAATGGACATAATTGTTCTCATTCATCGGGGAGGGATGACTGGGGCAGACGATCATTTAGGCAGCCTTCAGGAGTGGTTTAGCCTTTTCCCTGCTTATGTCCAAACCCAATAGATACACTCATGAATACTCTGTGGGATTTTTGCAATGGGATAACTGCAGAAGCTTTCCATTCACATTAGCAAGGGGCGTTCCCTCCAAATGGTGCCTTCTCTCCACAGAAAGTATAAGTTGTGGTTTCTTCAATCTCCATCAGGGAAACTACAATGACTGTGTGCACCCTTTAGTGCATGGAAACCTCCCACACCCCATGGAGAGGTAAGCAGACCATACCCCTTCATTCCTCTCTTTCCCTGCCTGGTTCTTCCAGTGGTAAGACTGCTAATCAATCCCCAGTCGTCTAGGTAACAGTAAGGGCTGCATCTCTGTTTGCTATGGTAGCAGCTATATTTGTTGCTAAAAATCTGACATGGTATCTTATCTCATCACCAGTGATGACTGGTAATTTAGACTTGACAGTATCCATTTTCACTTCATTGGTGTCAGTAAACTGATTGTTTTCATATCTCTGTTAAACAACACATATTATCTTGAATGCACTTGCTTTTCCTTTTATACATTTTAGAAATAATTTTGTTTTATAACATACATTATAGAAAATGTACTGAAAGCAGTATGTAACTTCCTTTCATGCTTAAAGCTACACCTGTTACATGAGGCTTCAATTTCATTTATACAAGCTTTTTTTATCTCCATTACTGCTGCAATGCTTTGTTGTATAGATATTTTTAACATCCATTACATGCTGCAACATGTACTCACATCTCATATTCAGCTTCTTATTTCATTCACATTTCTTTGTACAGATATCAGTTTTCTCAGTTTTTACTTTTATTTCTACTAATAATTTCACTGTTCTGAACCCATCAATAGTTCCTGACAAGTTTTATCATTTTTCACGACAGACTATTCTGCCTTTTATTAATATTTCTTGTTATTTACCAAAAACAGTATGCATCTCTGCTCTTCTGCAAAGTAACATAATTGTTCACATTCTATGTAGATTCTTTCACTGATGTAAAGAACTAATGGTGGATAAATGCCAAACTCCTTCTAGGCAAAGAGAAATTACTGAATGTCTCTCTGATTGCTGCTATGTTATCTTTCTCCTCTTCAAGAAAAACGTAAAGGAGTTGGGGAGTTGGGGGTTGGAGTAATAGTTAAGGTGTTTACCTTACAAACACAAGGTGCAGAGTTTTATTCTCTAAGGGGATAATTATCTAGGCTCAAAATGATCCAAATGGGCATTTAGCCTAGTGTGAACTTATGAACCTAAGTTGGTAACTCCCAGACATATGCAGGGATCTAGCATACATACAGGAATGTAGCACACTGTACTGTTTCAGGCTTCTTGACTAATCCTGAATAAAAACTGAAAAAATGGCAAATTAACCGAGATATTAGGACAAACATATTTCCTCTATTTTATGTAATAGTTGCATAAAACAGTTATTCTGTTTCTGAAACACCTAAATGTTATAAGAAACAGAATAAACAACTAAAATGCTACAAGAATAAGTGTTTATTTAGGCAAAAAAGTGAAGTTCTGTACTTTGTACTGGCTGTGGGTATGTTTTGCCTTGCAAAATCTCACGTTTGTACAAAAAATGTCCCACTTTGGGCATTGGAAAAGGTGGCAACCCCAGCTGGTGATGGGGAATTTACCAAAATTTTGCATCCAAAGCTTCCAGTGCTATAATAAATATTTATGCAATGACTGAATGCATTGTGGTTGTACTGGATTAGTTTCTACTGAGAATTAAACTTTTGTACTTCCAAACACAGAAACTCTTGAACGCAAGCATTTTATTCACCCTGATTCTATGTGATTATTGAATGGTGGGTAACAACACATGAAAACTGTGGAAGTGGTCTAGTCCCCAGGAGAACTTTAGTTAAATTGAGAACAATATAGCTTCCTGTAACTAAGGAATTAACTTTTGAAGACATATATCTCATATAGTCTTATAAGTGTGTACTCATCTGCCCTCTAGAGGCTCTGAATGGAATGTTTTAGTGCATTTTCTTCAGTTAGGTATTCCATTACTACTTCCTATGTGCTCCCCAGCCCCTCTAGAAATAAAATGCACACCTGGTTATAGTAGTTCATCTAGGGAAAAGGTAAATGCACTTGTAGTCATTTGGCCAGACTCTTAATTAACTGGTTAGTTTGATAAAGAAACATGCAGTTTTATTTAATCCTTAAATTTCTTCATGATGTGGCCTGGCCCACATATATATTTACAGAAATTACAAACTGATTGACTGAAAATATTTATTCCTCTCCCACTACTTAAAAGGCCACCTTTGCAATCTAGTCCTATTTCAAGAGTTTTTTTTTTTTTTTGGAAATTCCAAGTACGTCTACCAGCTAATACTCAGTAGTTGAGGATCAGTACTATAACACTGTGGGCATAACACATCCCTTAAAAGAATTAGGCTGTTAACACTAAGAAATAGTCTGTATGTCAACACCTTGTTGCTCTGGAGAATTTAACTTTCATCTGAAACAGTAGTGATGGCATTATGTTATGTACATTCAACAGTGCTTTGTTCTTCCCTTCCCTTTTTTGCTGATAAGAAGTTAGATTTGTTACAAGGGTTGCTAGATAAATGTTTTAATATATGAAACTGTGCAAGTCTATGTAAATATTGTAAGAGTAAGCAGTAGTTGTTAGGTCACAATAAGACGAAATGCTTTCATTACTGATGGTCTAGTGCATGCTTCTGTTACAGTATGCATTGTTCATGTAGGAATGATAGAAAGTGAATATTGGCAACATTTAGCTGTTTTGTATTATTCCCTTAATTAATGCACTAGTTTTAATGATGATATCTCTATTGTCCAAAGTTAGGATTTTTTAGGATGTGTGAATATTCCATTTTATGTAAGGGAAATTATGTTTGTATATTGTAATACAGAGTTCTGTTTGCTATTAAACAACATTATTATATGTGAATGCAGTCATTTATATACTGCACATTATATGTTATGCTTTTTTAATCCATCATTGTTTTGTCTATTACCTTACTTTTTCTCACCTTCTCGTCTCATATGTTTATCGGCTCTGATGACCAAGACCAGACATGTTGCTTGACACTCTGTCAGTTTCTTTAAAAGCACTGCTGCATATAGACTTTGATAAATGCCAAAATATTCCAAGAAATATCATATGACCCAATTTGTTTTTGTGGTTTCTGCATATTAACGGTATCAGTGTCGTTTCTTAATCTGACTTCATATCTTCAGATGGCAAAATGTGTCCCATGTATTTGATATTTTACACACACACACACACACACACACACACACACACACACACACACACACACACACACACACACACACACACACACACACATATATATATATATATATATATATAATATATGTATATATATAAATATATATATATATAATACATATATATGTATGTATATATATATATATATATATATATATATATATATATATATATATATATATATATATACATATATATATGTGTGTGTGTGTGTATGTATATATATATATATATATATATATATATATATATATAGGCAGCAAACACACGTACAGTCCCAACACAGGAAAGGCAAAAGCAGTTATAAAATCCAATATATTTATTGTATAAAATGCAGACTTTCGCGTATTACAGATCCATATATATATATATATATATATATATATATATATATATATATATATATATATATACACACACACACACACACACATATATATATATATATATATATATATATATAGACATATAGACACTTACATGTACACACACACACACACACACACACACACACACACACACACACTCACATATAAATATTCATCTTTAGATCTGTCTGCTTAATCCTTAATTAGTCCCACACAATGATCCTACCTTGTAGTTCCCTACATAAATACAGTATTATATTGACCACAGCATCCAGGCTGCATTATATCTGTTATAGCTGTCTGGAATACTTCTAATGCTAATGAAATACCAAATGGCAATCCAATAAATATGTATCCATCTGCAGAAGTGCTGAAAGTACATAAATTTGAGCTTGTTTCAAACAGTCTGATTTGCCAAATGTCTTGATTAGCACTCAGTATTGGTCATCATTAAAACAACTTATTCAACACTCTGCAGTAGACAATGGTCCTTTCAATCCATCAGTTTAGTCTCTGGGGACACTATACAAATTCTGATCTCATCTTGCATCACAGCATAAACATGCAATTAACCCATTTGGTAAGCTCAGCTTGTTTAACACTAAATCCAGTATTTCTGTTCTTTTCAGTTTTTTCTCTATTCCATGTTAGAGATATAGGTACTTGTCTTGGAGCATAACTTTAAATACAGTATTCCCCTGCAGAGAAATACTGTATTTAAAGTTATGCTCCAAGGCAAGTATTCCCCTGCAAGAGAAATACCAAGCCACGGTGGTGCAGCAGTTAGCATTGTCGCCTCACAGCAAGAGGTTCTCCCGTTCTATTCTCGGCTGGAGCGCCTTCTGTGTGGAGTCTGCATGTCCTCTCTGCTGTCGAGTGACGTTTAAAGACATGCAGGTAGGTGCGTGCATGAATGGGTGTGCCTTCTTTGAAGGTTGGGTGTTGGGCTGGCAACTCGACACCGTAAAAATCCACTGCCAATCATTAGCAGACCAGAGTTCCGCTGTGGCGACCCCTAACCGGGAAAAGCCGAAAGACATTAGTTTTATTCCCCTGCAGAGAAATGCTAACAATTAAAACTTCAGATTTGCAGTAAACTGAAGTTCCAATTACACCTGTCATCAGTGAGCATATTGTGAAATTCTTAAGTACAAGTTGAAGATTATTTTTAATATTTCCCTTGTGTTGTGGTCTGTGATACTATCCCAAACATATCTAAGTTAATTTTACTCATTCTGGTCCATACAGGTGTGCCAAGAATTTCCTGGTGGAAAGCACCATTTTTTATACTAAAGGTACTGAGGGGAGAAGTCAAAGGTCTAAAAATTGTTGTGACGCAACTAGTGCAAACAATAGCTACCATTTCTGAAAGTGTAGTAGTGATGGCCAAATCAATGATTCAACCAGTACCTGTGTCTTTATTCATACCTTTAACTAACGAAAGCCTTGGAAATCTATCCTGTTGCTTTTGAGCTTATTGCCAGCCAGGAAGAATGATACCAGACCAGCTGGGCTTGAATATTTGCAGAAGAACTTATAAGGATTCCTACTGTGCCTTTATGGACATGTTAAACTCTGTCTGTAAAACCTTTGTTAAAGTACAAAAGTGTTTACATGCTAGAGGTGAAGTCACAAGACTCAGGCGCTTAGATTTTATGACTGGACTTTTGCAAAAGCAAAACAGTAACAATACAAATGTTTGAATTGAAGTACACTGCCAAACTGTGGTTGACCCTAATAGACATAACAGTAAGGAGATTCTGACTGAAATAATTGTTTTTCATAGATTTAAGCAAAATATACCAGCAACTATTAAAAGGTGAGTGTTTCAGTCAGATCCCCAGAATGATAAAAGCATCATTACCTCAGTAGAGAGAATCATGTGGTATGAACATTTGTATAAAGAGGTTTTGCTCAAAGTGAATGAAAAATATAGCTAAATCTAAAGGAGCTTTTGCACACATTTTATATTGTAGATGTGGAGTTATATTATCAAATATTGTAATTCTGACATCAAGTCTGATGTAAATATGCAAAGAGTTAAAGAGTTGATAGATAGTGAGGAAGCCATGGAATATGACAACATTTCTGCTAGACTAGTCAAAATAGCATTCTGTTATTGAACCAATGCTGAATTGATCAAGTATGCCATACTAATAGATGGGAAAGAGCAAGAAGAACTGTTGGATTCTTTTAGTATGATTACCCATATTAAAGGGCAGTGTGTATATAGAAAAAAGCTCATTTGCAAAAATCATTGTAGATAGTATAAATATACTGGGCAAAGAAGCATTATCCCATCACTCAGATACAGATTCAGACAAGGTCTAGTAAAACTTTGCATCCTGTTTTGGTATTTACAGTTATGGAGGCAGAGGGAAGCTAAGAACTTTCTTGTGCAATCATCTCCAAATTTAAAAGGGCTATGGCAAGTCTGAATTAGTGGCAGGAGGATTACCCAAAATATTAAGTGTACATAAGCAAAGGGGGCAAACAAGAGCCCAGGGATAAAGCCTGAAGGCCCTGGGGGAAACAAGATGTGGATTAGTGTGCAGGGAGGGGGAGAAGAATCCCCCAGTTACTTCTGTGTAACCTATTGAGCAGACTAGCTGTGAAGAGATGCTGGAAGCCCCTGGAAAGGATACAGATATTAAATGTAAGAAAACTGAAAATGGTATGAGTACCAAAGGACCCCCAAGAAGAAAAGGCAACCCTATATCCCATGATGCAAGGAGGAGGAATGGGATAGAGATATTCCAGAACCTGCTTTGGTAGTGGAAGAGGCAGAAGCTTCTACTTTGAGAGGGAGCCAAGATCATGGAGATCCTGATCAAGCCAACCCCAAGTAAGTAAGCTGAATTTTATGAAGGAACAATGGGAGGATGAGACTCTGAGTCAGAAAGACTATATCCAGCAGAGTGGGGGAAAACCTACCACAGAATTCCATACATCATACCCTTATTTTTATGACCTGTTATATAAAGTAATAAAAGACAGAGAGAAGACTATACAAATTTCTGTATTCAAAAATTCCATTGGCATCCTGAGTGAAAATCAAAACAGAATTGTGGCTTGTTATTTTGATTCTGGTCTGGCAATTGGTACAGGGGGTTTAAGCTGTAGGTTGTAGTTCTTGTGATACAGGGTTTGATTCCCTCAACCCTTATTTGATTACTCTGTGAACGTCAACAAGTCACTTAACCAGACATTGCTCCCAGGTCATCTCTGAAAAGGGACTGTTGTGTCCATTGGGCCTACTGGTTAACAAATTGGTATTGTTATCTTACAGAATAGTTAATTGTACAGTAATTTAGACTTGAAGACTTTGTAGATTTAGTTAATAATTTTTTGGTCATCTTCTATTGCCTTCAGATTATCTGGATCTCTGATTGCTCCATTCTCTCTTGGGCCACCATAGTTTTGAAAGCATACCTGAAGTGTGCCCTTTTCCAGACTGGGTCTCATCTCCCTAGATGGGAAACTTCTCAAGCCACTGGGCTATGGATTGCTCTGCAAACAGGGAGTGCACCAGAGAAGGGGGAGGGGGACTGTTTTACAGCGATAAGCTTTTGTTTTTTTTTATTTATTTTTTATAGTGAGCCAGGTGTGCTAGATAATGTCAAAACATGGGCACACAACGATGTCATGTGAAAGTTGCTCCCACCCACATGGTGATATATTCTTCTATTTGTCCACCTACGTAATAATCTGGCAGCTGTCTGCTCTCATGGCTTTGGTATCACCCCAAGAGTTTGTGCCTTTAATACATATCCGTCATATCCTCATACTCCCCACTCCAATAATAAGGCAAGCAAGTATTGCCACATCATTCCTCTTTTCCTTGCATTGAGTCCTGCAGAACTTAAGCCAAAAATTAGATCCAGATCAGGGCTTCATTCCTCTACTCCCTAGAGACAATGTTTACATATTTATTTTATGATTTAAGGTTAATGTACAACATTTGGAACCGTATATTAAGGTATAATGTTAAGTTGTCAATCTCGCCTTCATTCTTGCTGGATGGGTTCAGAGCCGATCCTCGGCTCCGACTCGG
This sequence comes from Protopterus annectens, assembly GCF_019279795.1. Classification (NCBI taxonomy): domain Eukaryota; kingdom Metazoa; phylum Chordata; order Ceratodontiformes; family Protopteridae; genus Protopterus; species Protopterus annectens. The sequence goes on from NC_056731.1 coordinate 1,943,954,895, forward strand.
CACTTGCTAAGCTCAAGAGCTAATTTTACCAGCTCGAGGCAACCCTATATCCCATGATGCAAGGCGGAGACTACCCAGATCTTGTTTGCCACTTCGCTAACGAGGTGCCTTTTTTTACCAGCTCCAGGTAAGTTTCTAAATATAAGACTTTAGTCTAACCCCTTTAATTTTTCATAACTATAGTTGTTTTTTGTTAACCTTAACGCTTACTTTAACCCTATTCCCATTAGTGTTCCCTCTTTTTTTCGAGTTATTTATCCCCTTCCCCTAGCTTAGGCCTTAGGCCTTCCCCTTCCTAAATTTCCTGTCAGGGATTGTTTGTGTCTGACTGTGTTGTTATCCCTGTTTAGTTTAAATTTTTGGATTGGGTGTTTTTTGTGTGTGTGTGTTGGTGTTTTGTTTTTGACAACTTCTGTTTCCTCGACACAGCTATGTCGAAGGACACAAAGGTCTCAGGTTTCAAGAAGTGTGACTCGTGCTGTCAGAAGATGTCTCTGACAGACGGTCACACTTCTTGTGTTTACTGCCTGGGACCTCTGCACCTGCAGGACTCTTGTGCTATCTGTCATGCCTTCAGCCCAAGAGTCCTGCAGAAGCGCAGAAATAAATTGATATTAAGGGGCTTATTAAAGCCTGAGAGCTCCCCGACTAAGTCGGCACCGGGGAAGCCCTCGAAACCTATCAAGCCTTAAGCTGAAAGTTCCAAGCCGTCGGCTACTGGTTTATCTTCACCAGTGTCAAGATCGGCTCCAGCCGGAGCCGATCCTTCCATGGTGCCGATACTGCCCAATCTGGACATTCAGTGTCGGCTCTGGCTGGAGCCGATGTATCCTCGGCTCCTTTGGCTCCATCGATCTCTAAAAAGAGATCTCGATCCCCCTCATTAGAGTCGATATGTTCGGCTCCGAGATCACCCTTGCTCTCGGAGCGGAGCCATCAGTGCCGTTCTTCTCGGTCGTCCAGGCTGTCTGATCACGACCTCGAGAGAGTGGTGAGTAGACTATTAAAGTCTCAGGCATTGGCCCAAATGCTCCATAGCCCGTCTCAACAGACAGTAGCTATTTCACATCCACCAAACATTCCTCCTTAGACTCTCTTACAGAGCTCGGAGCCGGAGCTCCTCGGAACCGTGACCGTTGTAGCTTCAGAGCCAATACCACCCCTTTCGGCTCCATCGTCCTCTGCTCCGATTTCCTCCTTGAGGCCTTCATTGGAGGTATCCGGGCGTCTGGTCTCTCTCGTCAGCTCCGAGGGGGCAAGTGGCATAGGACCCTTGTTCATAGGTTCATAGGTTGGTACTAGGCTATCAGCCCTAGGGCCTATACAAGCCTAGCCATAACAATTCCCTGGCTATTTCTTCCCACATTATTTACTTTCCTGGACCCCTGTCTAGCAGGGCGACTGACGTGATCCCTGGGGTGAATTTCCTTTCTCCCATCCAATCATCAAGGTTCCTCTTGAAGAGGTCCAAAGAGGCACTCTGCTTGACATGTATGGGCAATCTATTCCAGAGTCTGGGGAGTCTCTGGGTCAGGAACCTATCCCTCCAGCATGTTTTGTTTATTGTGATGACAAGGTTTAGATCCCTGGAGCATGTAGCTCTGAGGGATTGGGATGTAGCATGTCCAACAGCTCTGGGTTTGACATGGCCTTGTATGTTAAGCAGAGATCGCCTCTGAGTAGACGATATGCGACAGAGTATAGCTGGAGTTTTTTAAGGCGGTCAGCGTAGGGCATCTGCTTTAGGCCTGTGATTTTTAGTGAGGTATTTCTGAGGCCTTTCCAGTTGTTGCAGATGTCTTGAGAGGTACATACCAAATGGGGCGTTGTATTCTATAATGGGTCTAATGAGGGATGAGTACAGTGGGACAATGACCTCCTTTTTTCTGGATGAAAAGCCCTTCGTGATGAGGTGTGCCACATAGAAGGATTTCCTGACTGTTGTGGCGATGTGGTTATCGAAGGTGAGACCACTGTCCACCTGTGTCCCTAAGTCTCTTATCACACTTTCTGTGTTTAGTGTACTGCCACCTATATGGTAATTCATGGATACATGTTTTTCCCAAAGGGATAACAATACATTTCTTGGCATTGAGCTTGAGCCCATGGCTCTGGCACCAAGCATCTGTTTCTGTAAGGCCCTTTTGTAGAGTATCCATATCATTTGGGGATTCAATAATGGCTCCCAGTTTGCAGTCATCTGCAAACTTTGTTAGCCAGAGTCCCTTAGTGTTGACCTGTACTTCAGAGAAGTAGATGCCAAACAAGAGCGGCCCCAGGACTGAACCCTGAGGTACTCCACTTGTCACTTGTCTGGAGCTGGATTTGGAGTCGGCTACTTTTACAGTGTGGGTTCTATCAGTAAGCCATTTAGCAACCCATTGGGTGACATAGGGATTAATGCCCAACTTAGTAAGTTTATCTATGATTCCAGAGTGGGGGATGGTATCAAAGGCCTTGGCAAGGTCTAGATAGGCTGTGTGGACCACCTTACCCTTGTCCATGGCTCTGGAGACTGATTCAAAGAAGTCAATCAGGTTCAGGAGACAAGGTCGGCCCTTCACAAACCCAAACTGGTTGGGGTCCAGTGTTTGAAGGTTGCCAATGTCTTTGTTTATAAGTTCCATGATAATACGCTCCATGGCCTTGCAGATAAGGCTTGTCAGACTGATGGGACGGTAGTTTCCGGGATCCAAGGTGGATCCCCCTTGTGGATTGGGATAACTGTAGCTCTGCGCCACTCAGTGGGCACGAAACCTGAGGTGAGGCTATGATTAAACATGACACTTAGGTGAGGTGCCAGTTCATATTGTAGTTCATGTAGTACACAGCCGGGATGTCATCTGGTCCCATGGATGCTGTATTCTTGGCTTTAGAGAGTGCGTTTTGTACCTGTGTGGCCGTTATTACTGGAATTTGGCAATCTTCCGGTATTGAGATGGGCCATTTAGGGGTGAGAGGATGAAGTTGGCACTGAATCGATCTGCCAGGATATTGGCAATATCCTTTGGATCAGTATATTTAATGCCATTCTGTTTTAGCTCAGCACAGATCTGAGCATTGCCATTTAGATTCTTGACATAGTTATAGAATGCTTTGTGGTTGTCTTTGGAATCTTTGGCAATTTTATTTTCGTAACTAGCTTTGGAGGATTTTATGAGGCATCTCAGTTTCTTACTGAGGCCAGTAAGGGAGTTTTTGCATCCTGGGATTTTCCTCTTTTCTGCAAAAGTTTCTTCCTTTTGTTGTAAAGTTTGTTTATGGCAGGGGACCACCAGATTGGCTTCCTTTTTTTGGATGAGAGCATTTTGGTTCTATTTGGGATGGCACGATTCATGCATGAGTGGATGTGCTTTCATTACAGTGCCTTAGTGTAGGATTCAGCAGTTGAACTTTCAGTTCCGTCTGCATGGGTGTTATGAAGTTTGTCACTTCTGACTTGAGTTGCATGAAGTTGGCTTTGGAGAAGTTTTTATGGTGGTTTCTTTACTGGGGGTGGGGTGGGATGTGGATGTTAAGGGTGATTAGCTTATGGTCAGACCTGACTAACGAGGGGGTGACCATAGGTATGGAGCATTGATTTCCCATGTTGGTAATGACCAGGTCTAGGATATTGGAGCCCCTGGTGGGACTATGGATTAGTTGATCCAGGGCATTGGAATTTATGAATTCCAAGAACCGTTGCGCAAAGGTGTTAGGACATGAGTAGTTTTCCCAGTTAATGGCAGGGTAGTTAAAATCACCCAGTATTAGGGTGTTTGGTTCTATCTTAATATTTTCCAGTATGTCTGACCCCGTTCTCCCTCTTGGGGCTTCGGCGTTGGTGAGCTCAGTCCCGACATCTGCCTCGGAGCCTTCCCTCTCGGTGAGGCCTGGAGTTCCTATCTCTTCTGAGCGAGAACCTTCTGGTCTCTCTGACAGGGGGAGCCTTCGAGGTGATGAGGAGTGTACTAGCCCCTGGGCTTAGTCAACGGACAGTTCCATCAGCTCCTCCCACCACAGTGCCTGCTGACGTCTCTTCCCACTCTCTTGCTCCTGGACCCAGAGATCCAATGCCTCAGGTTTCCCCATTGGGAATATCTTCCTCTTCCGAGACTTCTCCTGATCCGTCAGGCGAACCTCCGCGTAAGAGGACATGTAAGAGGAAACATCTAGACTCCCCCGAGTCTATTACATCTGATACTGACCCGGATGAGTCGGAGGGATCCCCAAGGTCCTCCTCTGAGGATGTCTCTTTCTCAGACATCCTTGAATTCCTTAAGCAGAGGGGGAACTGGCCCTCCCTTAATCCTTCCGAGGATGAGTCAGTATACCTGGAGGCGTTCGGATCTCGACCCTCCACCTCCTGGGTGTCTCCGCCTTTCGACCCTCTTATGGATGTAGTGGCTCGGAAGGCATGGATAACTCAGTTTCGTGGAACCTATTCCTAGGAGGCCTTCAAAATTCATTACGGCCCCACCAGATAGACAATACTTGACAAAGGGTGTCCCAGTTGATGCCATGGTGGTGGCTGCTGCCACCAAGAAGGAACTAGCTGATCCTTCAGTACCTGTCCATCCTCCTAACAAGGATTCTAGGACTATGGACAGGTACAGCAAGCGGATTTTTTCTTCAGCGACTTTTGCCATGAGATCGCTGAACTACTTGTGCCACTTCACCCGCCTTCAAAGAGATGTTCTTAAAGAGTTGTGAGAAGTTTTACAGGATCCGTCAGCTGCTGGGTCTCAGGATAAGATTAGCTCACAGCTAGGAATCCTTAACTCCATTGTTAACTCCTCTATGCGGCTCATTTCTTATGCAGCCGATGGAGCGAGTAGGGCCACAGGCACAGGAGTGGCTTTAAGGCGTCAGTCCTGGATGCGGCTTTGTAATTTTGCAGACCCCTTCAAGGCATCCTTCACAAACTCCCCTTTTGATGGTTCGACCTTGTTCGGACCTCAAGCGAAAGACACTTTGACTAGATGTGAACAAGATGGCAAGACTCTTTCTGCCATAGGAGTCCATTTCTCCACCCCTTCAAGACCTTACCCCAAAGGACAGAAGGGAGGGAAAATTTGGTTCCGCAAATCTCAAGGAGTCACGCCTGATGCATGAAGTCAGTTTACCCCCAGAGGCAGAGGGGGTAACAATAATAGATGCCACCCTAGGGGCAGAGGGGGTCCGCAGAATCATGGTAGCAGAGAGCCTCTTTCTGACAAACCCTTCCAGCATCCCTGAGATGTTGCCCAATTGTCCGCCTTCTGAGGCAGTCGGGGGAAGATTATCGCTGTACCCAACAGCCTGGCTTTCCCTTTCTCAAGACAAATGGGTACAGTCGATTATATCCGAGGGTTACAAAAATCCCTTTATTCAAACCCCAATTCAGCAAAAGGGAACCCTTCCAGACGTTCCACCCAGTCTAAGGGAACTAGCAGTACTAGAAATATCAAAACTGCTAGCAAAAAGAGCCATCCAGCCAGTCCCAGCGGACCAAATAGGATCCGGAATCTACTCAAGGTTTTTTTTAGTTCCAAAAAAGACAGGGGACTGGAGACCAATATTAGATCTGAGCAAACTAAACAAGTTTGTAAAGAAATCAAGATTCCGGATGGTTACGCTTCAGTTCATTCTACCCTTTCTGGGCAAGGACAATTGGATGTGCTCAATAGATCTTCAGGATGCGTACTATTACATAAAAATTCACAGACGCTCCAGAAGATTGCTCTGCTTTCGGCTGGGGACCAGTCACTTCCAATTCAGAGCCCTGCCCTTTGGACTCACTACAGCCCCCAGAGTGTTCACCAAATGTATGGCAGCGGTTACGGCTCACCCGAGACGTCAAGGATTCCAGGTGTTTCCATATCTAGACGACTGGCTCCTCACTGCCACCACCAGACATCAACTTCTCCAAGCCAGAGATTACACCATTCACATTTGCAGAGGGCTAGGGATTTCTATAAATTTCGAAAAATCTGCCTTGTCGCCTTGTCAATCTATTACTTTTATAGGCGCAAAATTGGACACCATACAACTTTCAGCAAAGTTAACAGACCAAAGGATCTTGGACATTCAAAGTCACGTCCAGGTGATTCTTCTCAGCAACAAAATTCAGGCCAGATTTGCTCTGAAAGTATTGGGTCTTATGGCGGCCGCCATAACACTTCTTCACTTTGCCCGCTTTTACACGCGTCTTCTACAATGGATGCTATTTGCCCAATGGTCTTTTCAACAACTTCCCATGCGTCACAAGATCATAGTAACTCCAACTTGCAAAAGGCATCTGACCTGGTGGATATCGTCCCCTCAAGTCCATCAGGGCAGACCCTTTGTTCCTCATGACCCGGTTGCCACGGTTACATCGGACACCTCCCTGATCGGGTGGGGGGGGGGCATTATCAGGGCAGAATGGTCCATGGCACTTGGCAACCTTTTGAATACCATCTGCACATAAATGTCCTGGAGATGAGAGCAGTGCTTTTAACGTTGCAAGCCCTCAACGACTTTCTTCCCCTGGGAACTATTGCAGTCCAAACGGACAATATGTCCGTAGTGTGGTATATCAATAAACAGGACAGAACCAAGTCCTATCCACTGTGTCGAGAGGCTCTCAGACTTTGGCAATGGGCAATCTCTTCTCAGCGGTTTCTGATACCAATGCATATCCCCGGGAAATCCAACATCATAGCGGACAGATTGAGCAGAGCTATTCTCATGCCTCACGAGTGGTCTCTCAAACAATCAGTGATGGAAGAGATTTTTCAGAAGTGGGGCCTTCCTTGCTGCGACCTTTTCGCTACACCTCAAAACAGCAAATGCCCAGACTTCTTCTCTCTCTTCCCCCTTCCAGGCCATCCCCTCAGAGATGCTCTAACCCAAGATTGGCCCCGGGGACTTCTTTATGCCTTTTCCCCCTTTACGCTGATACCTCAACTAATTAATAAAGCAACCGCCTTGAGAGCCAAGTTGATTCTCATTGCCCCTTATTGGCCTCGACAGATATGGTTTCCATTCCTACATCGTTATCTCTTGGTACAGCCATGGCATCTGGACCCGGTTAAAGATCTTCTGACCCACCAGTCGGGGCAGCTGCACCAATCCATACCTTCTGTCAACCTCATTGCTTGGTTGCTCCACTTCCATCCTTAGCCAGGCTTCCTATGATTTCTAATCCCGTCCGGGATATCATAGTAGCTTCCCTAAAATCTTCTACCAGAAAGATTTACACTAGTAAATGGCGACGTTTCTCCTTCTGGGCAAAAGCTAGGAACATAGACCCCTATACTGCTCCGATTCATTCGGTCTTGGACTTCCTAGCTGAGATTTTTCATTCAGGATCCTCTTCCTCCACAGTAAAAGTTCAGCTGGCAGCCATTTCGAATTTTCATATAGGCCTTTTGGACCACAACATTATGTCACATAAACTTTGCAAGGCATTCCTTCGAGGTATCTTTTTACTGAAACCTCCGATTAGAGACCCCCCACCACAGTGGGATCTAAATTTAATTTTAACATCCTTGATTCTTCCCCCTTTCGAACCTGCGGCTGCCTGTTCTTTGAAATTTCTTTCTTGGAAGACACTCTTTCTAGTCGCCATTACTTCTGCCAGGAGAGTATCTGAGCTTCATGCTCTCTGCATTCGTCCTCCCTATTTAATCTTCCACAAAGATAGGGTATCTCTAAGGACTAATCCATCTTTCTTACCAAAAGTGGCATCGCAGACTAACCTAAATCAATCCATTGATCTTCCAGTGTTTTTCCCGAATTATTCTGATAGAGCGGAACAAAAGTTACATTGTCTTGATGTTCACCGCCAGCTCAGATATTATCTGGACAAAACTAAACTTTTTAGGAAATCTGATCAACTGTTTCTATCCTATGCAGAGAACAGGAAAGGCCTTCCAGTTTCCAAGGTGACTTTATCTAGATGGCTGTCTTCTGTGATTACTTACATTTATCAGCTCAGAGGCAAAGAGTTGATTTCTAAGCCAAAAGCCCATTCTACCAGAGCTCTAGCTACATTGACAGCCTTTCAAGCTAGGCTTCCAATAGACACTATTTGTGCAGCAGCCACATGGGCCTCTCCTCATACCTTTGTTTCACATTACAAATTAGACTTGGCCTCCAGAGACAGAGCGAATTTTGGTTCCACCGTTCTCAAGAGTCTGTTCCATTGAGCCACCCAGGATAGAGGTGCTAGGGACGCGGTGCCATTCAGCAAGAATGAAGGCGAGATTGACAACTTAACATTAAGAAGTTATGTACCTACCATAACGTTCCATGTTAGTTGTCTTCTCTCGCCTTCTTTCTTGCGTCCCACCCTCCATCCCCCTAGCCTGGTCAGACCGAGAAGATTATGCCTCTTCTTTTGAGAGGTTTTATTCCTTTTCTAGCTATTCAGCTTCTAGTGTCACTAGATTAGGTTGATCCTTTTTAGAGGATTATGATGTTATTTAGTATTGTTACTTTTTCTTCCTCCTCTACAGTTGGAAGAATATATTACTATTTCCTTAGCTACCAAACGAGATCTGGGTAGTCTCCGCCTTGCATCATGGGATATAGGGTTGCCTCGAGCTGGTAAAATTAGCTCTCGAGCTTAGCAAGTGCCGAGTCGGAGCCGAGGATCGGCTCCGAACCCATCCAGCAAGAAAGAAGGCGAGAGAAGACAACTAACATGGAACGTTATGGTAGGTACATACCTTTTTATCTTTTTTCTATGCCTAGTATTTCTGGCTTGTTTTTTTATTTTTTGAAGTGACTGTGTAAGGGCTAGAGATATATATGCTTCCCCTTTGAGACATGATGCACAATTGAAAAATCACTGCTTATTCTCAACAGATCAGGAACAGACTTTCTCTAAAACTCACTCACAAATACCTCAATAAGTGCTTTTGCATTGGGACAAGCCCCTCCCTTTACCCCCCCCATATGGGTGGGCAAACCCTTCACACTCCCAGATATATACTAACTGTACAGTTACATAGAAGTAGGGAAAGGAAAAACACCACAATGAAGTGTACTGAAGTTTCTAACAAACAGTGAAACCACACAGCTTCAGCTTGTAGTCCTTGATTTTAGCTAGTTGTTCGGGTAGTTACAACCTGAACAATTGGTCCTCAATCACCTCTAGGGAAAATGCTATATATATTTGTCTTTATTTTTACATTTACTAAACAAAATATCACTTAAATTTTTTCATATCTAAATTTCTAGTGACGGGTAAAATAGGAAAAAACACCATTTTATGTGATATCTGAACAGAATTAGTGTGAAATAATTGCTTCTTAAAAGCTTGTGAACTTGCATAACATATGAGCTGCTGATACACACGTTTCTCAGTTTTTGTGGGTAAGATAAATGTAGTTACTGGTACTTATTCTTTATTTCCTGCTAACTTGTCATTTGATTGAAATTTCCTGAGCAGATCCCGCTGAGGTACACTTGAGGTAGAAAATCCAAGCTGGTGGCTTGAAAAAGATACATTAATATAAATAAAAAAA
>NC_056731.1:1943964870-1944101565 GCF_019279795.1 Protopterus annectens
ATGTCTGTAGTCTGGTACATAAACAAACAAGGGGGAACCAGATCTTACCCATGAGAATTTGGCAATGGGCAGAGTCCACGGGTCGCTTTCTGATAGCAACGCACATCCCGGGGTCATCCAACGTCATTGCGGACAGGTTGAGCAGAGCCATCCTGTTACCTCACGAGTGGTCCCTCAAACTACAAGTGGCGGAAAGAATTTTCCGCAAATGGGGCCAGCCTTGCTGCAATCTGTTCGCCTCCCCGATGAATACCAAATGCAGAAGCTATTTTGCCCTTCTACCCCCTCCAGGGGATGTCCCCAGGGACGCACTGATACACGATTGGCCCCCGGGTCTCCTATATGCATTCCCACCTACCCCCTTGATTCCCAAATTTCTTCAGAAAGCCAAGAATCTGGAAATGACAATTATACTCATAGCCCCATTCTGGCCTAGACAGATATGGTTCCCCTTTCTTCGAGCCCATCAAACAGAGGAACCTTGGATCCTGGACCCAGTACCAGATCTACTGACACATTCGTCGGGAGTTCCTCACTCGTCTCTTCAATCCCTCAAACTAGCAGCTTGGCTGCTCCACTTCCCTGCCTATCCAGGTCTGATCTACTTTTTCCGGCAGTTCACCACATTTTGGTTGCCTCTCATAAGGCTTCCACCACAAAACTCTACAAGAGTAAATGGAAACGCTTTGTGTACTGGGCATCTAGTCAACACTTGGACCCCCTGGTTGCTCCTTTACATAAAGTTCTAGAATTTCTTTCCATCCTTTTCCATGAAGGAGCCTCTACTTCCACAGTAAGAGTGCAGTTGGCTGCCATATCCAACTTCCATGTTGGTGAGGACGGTTCTTCTATTATGTCCCACAGGCTTTGTAAGGCTTTTATGAAAGGTTCCTTCCGTCTTCGACCGCCCGTCAGAGACCCTTTATTCCCATGGAATTTAAATTTGTTGTTGTCACAACTAATCTTACCACCCTTCGAACCAGTCTCTTCTTGCCTCCTGAAGTTTCTGTCGTGGAAGACTCTTTTTCTTGTAGCGGTTACTTCAGCTCGGAGAGTGTCAGAGCTGCAAGCACTGTCAATTAAACCTGCTTACTTAATTTTTCACCCAGATAGAGTTTCTTTACGAACAAATCCATCCTTCCTTCCTAAGGTATGTTCTGTCATAAATATTAATCAGTCCATTGAACTCCCTACTTTCTTCAAGAACCATACCAGCAAGTTGGAATATATGTTGCATAAGTTAGATGTCCACAGACGGCTCAGATTTTATTTAGACAGGACAAAAGACTACAGAAAAACAGATCAACTTTTTGTTGCATTTGCAGACAATAAAAAGGGCATGGCAGTTACAAAACGTACACTTTCTAAATGGCTTACTGATTGCATAGCCTTTGTGTATTCTAAGTCAAATCAGGCCTTGCCCACCAAACCAAAAGGCCATTCTACTAGGTCCGTCTCCACTTCCTTGGCTCATGCAGCTCGCCTGCCTTTGGATACGATTTGTGCAGCAGCCACGTGGTCTAAACCACATACTTTCATCGCTCATTATAGGGTTGACAAAGCCTCCAAAGACAGGACATCTTTTGGTTCCACTGTGCTCAGGAACGTTCTTCCATGAGTCACTCAGGGTGACGGAGCTAGGGACGCTACCCGTGTGTAAGAACAAACTGCGAGATTGAACACACTCACATAAAGAAGTTATGTTCTTACCATAACGTTCCATGTGGAGTGTTCATCTCGCCTTTGTTCTTACATTCCCCCCCTTCCCTCTCTCACGTGTTTGGAAGAACGAGTAGGACTAGAGTCTGGTCCACATGTCTTTACCTCTTCCGGGTATATTTCGTTACCCTTAGTTAATTTGTCAGTGAGATGGTGTCTCTGAATTTTTGTGGCAGTATGTAGCTGTGGCACCTCAGAGTTATTGTTAGTCTGGTTTGCTTGCAAACTAGATCTGAGTAATGGCAGGGAGGATTGTGGGATATAGCCTAATCTCGAGCTTCTCTAAGATGCAAAGCTTTGCTATGCGGCCGACTCGGAGCCGAGGATCGGCTCCGAACCCGTGTGTAAGAACAAAGGCGAGATGAACACTCCACATGGAACGTTATGTTAAGAACATAACTTTTTATGCACCTTGAGTCGGTCAATTTTATTGATTGTTTTATGAGTTGCATGAATACTTATTGCAAGAGTGCACTGTAAAAATGTGTTATAGCTGTTAGAAAGAAAAATGATCAGTTTTGAACCATATGTGTACCTGCTGCTTAGTTTTTATCTCTCCTGCTACCCAGGCAGTAAGCGTAGTTACAGAATGAGCCCCTTTTTATTTGATAATATGGTATGACTGAGTAAGAGACTTAATTGAGTTGGGTCAGTAGGGTAATAATGGTCTTGATGATCACATTTGTGTTTGAGGGCATCATGACTTGGGTGGCTCAGAACCTGTAACATTCCTAGGCACCAAACTTCTTCCTTTTACCCACAGTCCTGTGTGCAGTTGGACCCCATTCAGTTTTATCATAGCAGTTAAAAGACAAGTAAGTAGAAAGACAGTTTGCATTTTGCTAGTACTGGCCCCTTTGCTGTACTTATCACTTCTAAAAGAACAAAGCAGAGCAGGCCAAGAATGAATTTGCAGGTGTCCATGCAATTGTCAAGGTTCACCTTGAAAGATATGAGGGTGTCATTGTTTGACATGTAAGGACAGTTTGTTCCACAGATGGGCTAAACATTGGATAATATATTTGTTTCTCCAACAAGTTTTATTTACATGTTGTTGGAGATCCTTAGTCCTAGTGCTTGTAGATTTGTTTAACTTGTTGGAGATGCGACAAATCAAGAAAGATTTGTTTTGTTTTTTAGAATGCTATACATACACCTCCACTTTGGAATCTGTAAAAGACTGAGTTTAGGTGCAGGATTTCAAGCCAGTTTTGGTAGTCAAAAGGCTTTAGACCATTGATTTTTAGGTAGGGACCTCTAGGTTTTTTCTAGTTGTGTGATGTCTGCATAGGTATAGGGCAAAGGGGGTAGTGTAATCTGCAGTTGGCCTAATCGGAGAGAAATTCAGTGGAAGGGGAGCTTCTTTTGACCTGGATGAGTTGCCTTTAGATATTAGTTGTGCTAGGCAGAAGGATTTTCTGAATGCTAATGCCACATGGTGGTTGAAGGAGAGGGATATGACCAAGGCACCAAAACCTTTCTCAACCATTTTGGAGTGGGGGTTTTAGACAACCGTTCATTTAACAAGTGTCATGATGCTTCACTTTTTTATGCATTTAATTTTAACTCTCTTTTTCAGTACACCATTGGTTTGCAAGGATTGGATATTGAAGTAGGGATTCCTTGTTCATATGGAATCTGACAACTGCACCAAGCTTATAGTCCTTAGCAAACTTAGATATGTGTATAGATATACATTTTGGAGGTTGGACAAGTATATGTTAAAAAGGAGTACCACCAGTACACAGCCCTGCGATAACCAATCATTACTTTCTTTCTGAGGTGATAGCTTGACATATTGACCATACGGGTGCTATCATTCAGCCAACGTGCTATCCACCTTAACACGCAAGTGTCTATGTTTAGGTCTGAGCTTATTTTACAGCACCAACATTGGGGTATGGTGTCAAATACCTTAGCCAGATTCATGTAGGTTATATGGACTTAGTGACTACAACACACTGCTTATGTGACCTTCCTGACGAAGCTAACTATTAGACATGATCTCCCTTTCGGAAAACCAACATGTTAAGGAACTAAACCAAAATGAACAGGACTGGAAAATGGAGATCATTACAGTGATGCACAAGGAAAAAAAAAAACAAATGCTGGATCTCACTCACCAAACATTTATTAACCTTAAAACACACAAAGCTTTTAGGATAACTCTTCTTCATTGTATAAAAACTAGTCACATGCAGCCATCTTTCTTATAGTCACATGAATAATTCAACCAATCACTAGGCTAATTAAAGGTATCTGCACCTAAAAACAGTAGTATAAATATGTATATAAATAAGAGCACACTATATTTATTATTTATTTATTGACATTTGTTGACTGGGGAAGTCCACTGGGTCAAAAAAATAATTTTCTCTGTAGGTCCGGGGAGATAAGCTCCACAGTAAATTACATAGTATTAAGTATTCTTTATAAAAAAAAATAAATAAACAAGGATATATGTATAAAAGTAGAGATAAGCACTGCAGTAGAGTACTCTGTTACTATTAATCTTTTTTGCGTCACAGCATAACAATGATACATATATGTAAGCGGAGATTTGTAAAGAAATATAATATAGTATAAATTACTAATCTATGAGCATTACGTTGAACTGGTAAGAAGTTGCATGTGTAGCTTAGTGTGGATATTCAATATTACCATATGTAGTGTTTGTCTGAAACAGCTGCTTAATGAGCACGAGGCTGAAATATGTTAAGGACCTACCATTATAACCTTTCTTATTAGGAATTAGTTAAGAGATGTTTTTAAGGGGGCTTGTTTATTTGACTGAGGCAGGAGGGATTGTTTAGGTAATGCAATTTTTGTTGATTTAAACATTTTTGTACTGTCATTTTGAGTTATATCTGAGGGTAAGGCATTCCAATATTTAGCAATGCTATGGGAGTACAGACATTGTCCAGCTCTTTTGTTGGATTTGATTACAGTTAATAGTTGTTTGCCTGAGGATCTTAGTGTTTTGAGGGAGTATATGTTTGTAGGATAGCAGAGCGAGAGTTTAGTTTGAAAATTAGTTTGTGGGCTAAAGTTAGTTTGGTATAGAGGAGATGGTGTGAGAACTCAAGCCAGTTCAGTTCTCTAGTAGCATGGCAGGGGTGTATGCGGTTGGGCTTTCTTGATGCAATTTAGCTGTTTTATAATAGCAAGATTCTAGTTTATTTCTAAGGGTTAAGTGGAGATTAGTAAACGTGGCACTAGCATATAGGAGGGTAGGGATCTGGCAAGTTTTGCTTTTAGTACGGTTAAGGTAAAGTTTATGATGATAAAGTTTACCTAATTTAAAGTGTGTTTTTTTTGCATTGAGAATGTGTGGTGCAAAAGTGAGGTTGTCATGTATCGTTATGCCTATCAATTTAGCTGTTTGCACTGTTTCAATTTCTGTACTGTCTTTAGAGAATATTTTGAAGTCCATGTCTGGTGATTTTGTAGAGAATAGTTAAAGTTTAGATTTTTGGGGATTTAACAGAAGCTGTGCATTATTTAGCCAGGATTCAGTATATATGTAATATATATAAATATATTTCTAAAAACAATTCTAAAACAATTTGATATATTCAAATACATTTGTTAATAATGTTGTACAAAAATACATTTCAAAAAATGTAAAAACATTTGTAGTTTCATCTGCCTTAACTTAAGAATAGGTTTAGTACTTGACAGTGCATATAATCCTGGGGGTTTATCAGCCTGAAGTCTGTCTGTCCATTTATATTCAGCTACCACTGATCTTTTAATATCATCTCCTTCTGTGTTACTCAGGGTGACCTTCTGAACTACTCTAAATTAAATTCATGCCTCACAGAGAATGTTATGTTTTACAGGCGCTTTGTTGATGACATCTTTATGATATAGAAGAGTGATGTCCCCAGCTTGTTGAAATATGTAGAATTTTTTTAGGGCACTACTGATTTCTTGAAATTTAAGTTAAAATTTTCATCAACTAGTATTAGTGTTTTGGATATTGAAATTAAAAATCAAGGGCAACAGCTTTCTAAATGTTTGTTTAAAAAGGATGTACAGGCTAACAGATTTCTACTTAGAAGGAGCATGTACCCAAAACATGTTTATAGAGGAAATAAAAACAAATAATGCCACTATGGAAGTAATAGGTACCAGTGGAAATCAACAGTAGAAACGTAAAATAATTCAAGAAAATCCACAGGGGCCACCAAGGCAGATATGGAATAAATCCAGAACTTTAATAAATGGTTCTTTTTGTTCAAGGATATTATTAGAATCACCTAATTTCATATTAGTTACTATTTGTTCTAGTACTTTAAATTTAAAAGTGTGTGTGTAGTCTGTATTCATTACATGGGTGGCCAAGGCATTCCTGGAATCAAGCTTCCTAATAGCTTATAAATGTTCACATATCCTGTTTCTCAACTGCCTCTTGGTCTTCCCTACATAGAAACTATTGCATGATTGGCAAATAGCCAAATAGACCACAGAAGTACTATGGCAGTTAGTATTAAAACAAATAAAATGTTCAATTTGCAATTTATCAACCAGGACTTTTTCAGAGATTGAACTTAGAGCTTTAAGTAAAGGTATGTCTTTTATACCGGCTTCTCAGATGCATATGACAGATAGGATTGTTGATATAAAAATGTTTACCAGGAATGTTATGCTGAGCACTATGTTTAGTAAAATGGAAAATAATGTTTTAGGAAACCTAGTTGCTTCATGCCTATATTAGACCCTGTGTTAGAAATGTTTAGTCGTTTATGTGAACAGGATGGTAGGACGTATTTTTTGAATAAAACCCACACAGATAATAAGACATTTAGAAATATAAATAGGGAAGAGTGGGAAGCTTTACGGCTTTTACAAGCTGAGGATTCCATTGTATTTAGACCAGCTGATAAGGGTGGGTTTATTAGTTATTCTAGATAGGAGGCTTTATTCAGAATTGATGTATGATTTAAGTGATACTGTGACATACAATCTGATATACTTATCGAATGTATATATTATTAATAAGATAGAAAAGGTTTTAACTAGTTATTTAGCAGCCAATATGATTACATTGGATTTGTTCAACTATTTTAGAATTGTGTATCCGACAGTACCCATTTTGAATTGACTTCCGAAGTTACACAAGTCAGTGGACAAGACCCCCAATGAGACCTATTGTCTCAGGAGGGGGGATGGGCCACTGAGTCTGTCTATCTTCACTGAAAAATAATTAAGGAGTTTGGTTGATAAATCTGATGTTATTTTAAAGGATACTAAGCAATTTATCACTGATATGTCAGCATTTTTAGAATCTTGTGTTGAAACGAATGATATATGTTTTTTACCCCCGGATGTGTAATCACTCTTCTTCATTATACCTAATGAACAGGATGTGCAAATGTTGAGTGAAATTATTAAAACTGACTGCACTTTTAGTGAGGCTAAGAATACATTAATGTGTAGTTTACTTAGCATTATACTAGAGTACAGTTTATCTTATTTTGATGGGCAATACTATTGGCAGCGACAGGGGGTAGCGATGGGCACCCCCCTGCGCAAATAGTTATGCCAATTTAGTTATGAGTAATTGGGAAAGAAAGTTTGTATTATGTGCACATACTTATAAGGAACATTTAGTCTTTAAGAGGTTTGTAGATGACCTGTTTATTTTGTGGAAAGGCCCCTGTGAATTAATACCACAGTTTGTGGATTATTTGCATACAACCACTGACTTTCTCAGATTCACTTATCGATAGTCACATACATCCATGGATGTTTTAGATGTTAGATTTATTGAACTACAGATGGCTCTATAGCAACTCAAATGTACAGGAACGACTGTAGGGTTAATGCTACCCTACATAGAAACAGTATGCATCCTACTAGAATATTCAAGAATGTGTTAAAAGGACAGGGTATGCGTATATCCAGACTAGATAGTGTTCAGGAAATATTTGAGAAGGATTTATTAAAATTAACTTGTGAACTTAGAGATAGAGGGTATAGATATAAAGAAGTGAACCAAATGGTAACAGAGGTCACTCAACTTAGGCATGCTACTGCATTACCTTTTTTTCATGATAACTCTGACATTTCGGACTAGAGCTAGGCAGAATACAAAACAAGATCATGTTTATTTCTCAATGCATTACACTAGTGACCATGGATTATTTTGTGATGTTAAGAAAAATTGTCCTGTTCTATTAATAGAAGAGAAGATCAGTGAAGTTGTAGGACCACGACCCAGATTTATGTTCAAAAACAAATGCAATCTTAAACGCTTATTATGCTATGATACATTAGACAGACATACACCAGATGGTACTGGCTCCACTTCCATGTGTGGGAATTGCAATTTTTGCATGTATACAGGTACGCAATCCACTTTCATGCATCCAGTCACTCATTTTGAATATTCTATTCATTTTAATACTAACTGCCGTAGTACCTTTGTGGTCTGTTTGGCTATTTGCCAATCATGCAATAGTTTCTATGTAGGGAAGACCAAGAGGCAGTTGAGAGACAGGATACGTGAACATTTATTAGCTATTCGGAAGCTTGATTCCAGGAATGCCTTGGCCACCCATGTAATGTATAGACTACACACACACTTTTAAATTTAAAGTATTAGAACAAATAGTAGTTAATATAAGATTAGGTGATTCTAATAATATCCTTGAACAAAAAGAACCATTTATTAAAGTTCTGGATTTATACCATATCTGCCTTGATGACCCTGTGGATTTTCTTGAATTATTTTATGTTTATAGAGGAGTTGTTAAAAGTTAGCTTGTAAGGCTAAGTTGGTTGACAACTGATACAGAGACTTGTAAACAACAGATATAGGAAATGAAAGATGAGTTTTTGAGAAGACAGTATGATATAGCTCAATTGGATGAAATATGTGATGATGTTAATGAATGTGAAGGGCCGGCAGTACCACATTTGCTAATTTTGAGCAAAAGACATCTGTCTCCAAATACGACTGTAGATCAAAGTGGTCTGGTCCACTATGTTACTAAATATAATATTCGAACAAAAGAGATTGGTAAAATAATTCAAAGTAACTGGGAGATTTTGCAGGCATTGCCCCATTTAACTAAGTTTATAGGTGATAAACCCCATTTTGCCTGCAAAAAATGATAAAAGGAAAAGTTGTGCTATAAGGAAGTGCACCAAAGAAATAAAGTAGTTTTTCATAGGAAATTCGGAAAAATACTTTGCTATAATTGTATTTTTGTAAATATGTATTATAGGTTTATAGGTGTTTACTAGGCTAAATACCTCAAGGGCCTTCTTAAGGTTAGCCATGCATCACAAATCATCTAACAAGTACTGATACCCTTGATAAGGGTTTGCAAGGGCTTGAGGGATGAAACATTTGCAGGTTGCCTGTGTCCATTAATGACATAGGTACCAAACCAGGGATAAATTTCCTGTTCCCCATCCAGTTGTCCAAGTTGCACTTGAATTGGGTTAGGGAGGAGCTCTACTTCGCATAGATGGGGAGCCTCTTCCAGAGACTGGGTAGTCTCTGGGATACATACCTGTCTCTCCAGCAGGTCGTATTTATATCTCAGGCAAGGTTTAAGTCTTTAGAATGGGTAATTCTGGTGCAGTTTGTTTTGCGGATATGCAGGAGGTCCATCAGAGTTGGGGTCTGACAGTGACCTGTATGCCAGGCATAAATCTCTCCTCAAAAGCCTATAGGAGACAGAATACATGGATAGGGCCTTAAGGCAGTCTACAAAAGACATTTTGCTTGCAACTTGTAGTCATTTAGTGAATAGCCTCTGTGGACATTCCAGTTGGATATGCCTGGTTAGGTACATTCGAAAGGGAGCATTGTACTCGATTATAGGTCTGATGAATTCCAAATGCAGTGGAACAATGACTTCTTTGGACTTAAATGCCATACCTTTGTTTATAAGTTGTGCAACATAGAATGATTTCCTCACTATTACAGACACATGATGGTCAAAGGCTAGATTACCATCTGTGTGCCCATAAGTCCCTGACTACTGGGTCAACTCTTAAGGGGTGTGTTGTCAATATGATAGTTACCAGGGATGGATGACTTCCCAAAAGATACTATTATGCCTTTCTTGGTATTCAGTTGTAGTCCATGGCTCTGACACCAGTTGTTTCTGTCAGAACTTCCTGGAGAACATTTGTGTCAGTGTGGAATTTGGTGACCTCTCCTAATTTGCAATCATCTGCAGATTTAGTCAGCCAGAGACCACTGACATTGACCTTGACTTCAGAGGAGTAAATGCCAAAAAGGAGTGGTCTAAGGACTCCTCCTTGAGGACTTCACTTTTGACTGGCCTCTATGTAGAGGTGGACTCCCCAATTCTGATGTCCTGGGTCCCTGTCTGTGAGCCAGTTGGCTATCCACCAGGTGACCTATGGGTTTGTACTTTACCTCTTGAGTTTGTTAGCAATGCCAAGTGGAGTATTGTGTCAAGGTAGGCAGTGTGAACCATTTTCCCCTCATCCATTGCTTTGGTGACCTTTTCAAAGAAGTCCACCAGGTTGAGTAGGCATGACCTGACACTGACAAAACCAAACTGAGTTGGGTCCAGTGTCTGGAGGGGTACTGTATCACAGTTTATCATTTCCATAATTCTTTCCATGGCTTTACATACAAGAGTAGTGCGACTTTGGGACTGTACTTTCCAGGGTAATTAGATAGCCCACATTGTGCAGAGGGATGACTGTTGCTGTTCTCCATTCATGAAATACGAAGCCCGTTTTGGAGGTTACAGTTAAATAGCAATTCCAGTGGGCCGGATAGGTCATGTTTCATGCTATTTAGAAGGTATCCTGGGATACTGTCTGGGTCTTTTGATGAAGTGTTCTTGGCCTTCGAGAGAGCATTAAGGAAATGTTCCTTAGTGTTAGGAGGGGAAGTTATATTTGATGTTATTTCCTGAGGGAAGGTTGATTGAGAGAGAGGAATAAAGTTGGAGCTGAATTTATTGCCCAGTCCATCAGTGTTGGGGTTTGCTATGTCTTCTGGCTTAGTATAGGTGACTCCATTTGCAGTGAGCTCTGCACATAATTGTATTTTGCATTTTAGGTTGCGGACATAGCTTAAGAATGCCTTGTGGTTGTCCTTGGGCTGTGAGGCCAAATTTTCCTCACATTTGGCATTGGTAGACTTTATCTGTCCTCCAAGTTGTAGTTTGAGAGTGCTTTTATCCTGCTGGATGCTGTACCTTCTCAATTTTGCCATGATTTTCTTTCTTCTGTTATACAGCTGATGTTCATCGTGTTACACTGCTGCAGTCATCACACTTGGGTTATCCTGCCATCAGGCGGTCCTGCAGTCGGCCAGAGTTCCAAAGTCTTGGTCCGGCGTCTGTTGCTGTCGCTTCTTCCCTGACGTCAGTGTGCCAGGGGTGTACAAGAGGCATCCGACGCCATTTTCTTCAGTCTTTCTTGCCGCGCGGTGCCCAAAGCAGAAGCAGTTCGCAAGTGCCGGTCGGCCGACTCCTGAGATTTTCAATTCTAATTTCAGACCAAAGTTTTCAATAAAGCTAAGTACCCCGTTGGGGAACCTTTTCTTGCCTCAGTCCGATTTCAGAAAAAGTTAACAATTGTATTTCTTGTGGGAAGCAAATACCTCATAAGGACTTTCATTCTTACTGTATTCCTTGTCTAGGCCCAGACCACGATGTCACAGGTTGTCGGTTTTGTGCTAGGTTTAATAAACGTCGGTTTGATTTTGCCCGACATTACTTTGGTAGGAAATTTAATTATACCATGCCATCGGAGCAGCCGACGACCGGCATGCATAAAAAACGCAAGGATAAGGACAGGCAGCCGAGATCCAAACCAGACTCCGAGGCCTCTGCTGGGCCAGTCGCCGGTTCTCCAGTTTTCAGTGAGGTGCCTACGCAGCCCTTGACGACCGCTGATTTAGAACCTCAGACGGCCTCCGATTCCCAAGCAGAGATTACTAGGCCGCCGCAGCCTTCATCCTTAGCCCCTTCCGACTCCAGAGCAGAAGGAGATTCCGGTGCAGTTGAAATGCCTTTTGTTGCAGAAGGTGTCTTCAGACAGACTACACTTACCATCAAGTCTTATGCTAAGCTGAAATCTCCTTTAAAAACAAAAAAGACTGTACAGCAGTCTCCAGTACAAGGCCCCATGCCTAAGAAACAGATGCTTAAGATGGCTGAAGATTTAATTACTCTAATCAGGGGTTCCCATCCCCCTCCTGATAAAAGGCCAAGACAAGAGGAGGATTAGGTTTCCTCTGACCAGGTCTCAATTTCCTCAGATTCTTCTGAGGAACAGGAATACTCTTTTCCCCCTTATGAAGACTCTGATGCTGAAGAGTCTATTCCCTCAGCTTCTCCCCCAGAAGACTACTCCTTTGGGGAAACTTTACATACCATGAGGGGACTTTTCCACTGGGAAGGCCAGGATTACTCTGATTCTAAGAAAAGGCTCCGAGAGTTCCTTTTACTTCCCCAGCACAGACCACTTGCTGTCCCTCCTGTGTTAGACATTGTGGATGATGATTACTCAGAATCTAGCCTTAACCCAGACTCTCTACCTCCTGCACCAGCCAAACCAGACAGATATATTACACAGTCCCTGACTCACATAAATTTCTATATAAAAGCCCTGTTGCTGATCCAGAAACCATTTCCCAGGGTCCAAAGGGGTTAAGGCCTCTATTGCTAAAAATCCTGTACCCTCTGAAAGGGATTCCAGAGCACTAGACAGATGGGGAAAGAAAGTATATACCTCAGCTACTCTAGCTATGAGGGCCTTAAATTGCCAGTTTCACATGCTGAAATATCAGCAATACCTGATGTCTCAATTAAAACAAAAAGTGATCACATATTCAGAGCAGACTGACTTCAAGGAAATGCAAGATTTGTTGCATGCAGCTGAACAAGTGGGAAAACATACTTTACAATGTGGATTTGATTCATTGGAGGCTTCCTGTAGAGCAGCAGTGACTGGGTCTGTCGTACGTAGACATGCCTGGTTGAAAGAACAAAAACCCTACCTGATCATGTTAAAGCAAAGTTATTGGATTAACCTTTACAGCAGGATGTTTTATTTGGTGTAAAAGCAGAAGAGGTCTTAAAGAAAATGGAGGATAAGGCAAAATCTATGCAGACTGTCAAGGATTTTTTACAGGTTCAATCCCCTCGTTTCAGCAGAAATTGGCCAACAAAAAACTGGTCCTTTCCAGCTTCTGACAGACCACAGAGGGGCAAATACAGACGCTCAAGGGGCAGAGGTCAGTCACAAGGCCCTTACAAGCCTCACCAATGGGGTACCACAACCCAGAAAGGAGGAGAAGACAGGACCCAAGCTTTCAGAAGACAGACACAATGACAACCCTCAGACTGCCAAGCAAATCTCTCTTGGCAGCTCCCTTGGGAGGAAAATTAGCACTTTTTGCAGACAACTGGCACATCATCACAAAAGACAAATGGGTCCTAAATATTGTCTCACAAGAATACAGATTCTACTTTCACACTTTGCCAAGGATAAAAGGAATGCCAAACCTGCCATCAAATCAATGGGCAGAGGCTCAAAAACAAATTACAGCTCTCATGGACATGAGAGCCATTCAACAGGTACCTGCGCAAGAGCAAGGACAAGGATTTTACTCAAGACTTTTTCTAGTCCCTGGAAAGGACAAAGCCTGGAGACGCATTCTGGACCTTTCAATTCTAAACACTTATCTGCAAGTACCCAAATTCAAGATGCTAACACTACAGCAGCTTCTTCCGATGCTGGGCAAGAAGGCTTGGCTAATAACGTTGGACCTCAAGGAGGCATACCTGCATGTCCATGTCAGTCAAAATTGCAGAAGATGCCTTCGATTTATTGCAGGTTCAACTCGTTATCAATTCTCTGCATTGCCTTTTGGCTTATCTACTGCGCCCAGGGTCTTCACAAAATGCCTGGCACCAGTAATTGCATACTGCAGACAAAGAGGAATTCAAATGTATCAATACCTGGACCGACTGCCTTATTCAAGCAGAAAGCAAGGACATTCTCTTAAAGCATCTGGCATTTGTCAAACATCTCTCAAGTTGCCTAGGGTACACACAGTAAACGAAAAGAAATCAAAACTAGTGCCTTCACAAAACATAATATTCCTGGGTGCCAGCTTAAATACAATGGCCCAGATAGATTATCTCATGCCAGACGAGCAAGAACAGCTGACTCAATACTTCAAAATTATGGCAACAAAGACTCCACTCCCTGCAAGAAAAATTGTGCAGGCCTTGGGATTCATGGCGTCTTGCATACTAGTAATACCATTTGCAAAACTGCCTATGAGGAAATTACAATGGTACCTGAAAAGTCTATGGACTCAGCACAGCCACAGCTTGGAAACAATAATACCACTCATTCCTTGCCTTCAACAGGAGTTTCTGTGGTGGACTCAGGCATGTCACCTCAACAAGGGTCAGCCTTTTAACTTACCCACAGCCAGGCAAACTATAACAGATGCATCGGGCTATGCCTGGGGAGCACACATGGCAGGACAAATGTATTCAGGGCAAATGGTCTGCAGATCAAAGGCATCTGCATATCAATCAAAAAGAAATGCTAGCTGTACAGAATGCCCTAACAGCTTTCAAGGACCTCCTACATCCAGGACAACTCCTAATAAAGACGGACAACACCACAGTAATGTGGTACATTAACAAGCAAGGGGGCACTCACTCCTATCCCCTATGCAGACAAGCAATGACCTTGTGGAACACAGCACTGACCTACCAAGTTCACCTACAAGCACAATTCCTGCCAGGAAGTAAAAACACATTGGCAGACGACCTAAGCAGAAACATCATGGATCCGCACGAGTGGAAACTAGATCCACAAGTATTTGCAATGATAACTCACAAATGGGGATGCCCAGACATAGATCTGTTCGCCAACCCCCAAAACTACCAACTTCAAAAATTTTGCACAAGGACATTCCACCCACTAGCTTGGAAAGTGGACGCCCTCTCATTCAGTTGGAAAACATTGACAGTGTATGCCTTTCCTCCACTGCCTCTTCTAGCAAAGGTGTTGCTGAAAGTCAGACAATAGAGGCCACAAATGATTCTCATTGCTCCAGACTGGCCACTCCAGCACTGGTACCCAATACTAAGGAACATGGCCCACGGCCCAACATGGATTTTGCCTTAAAATCCTCACCTGCTCACTCAGCAAAACAATCCGATTCTACACAGCCAGCTCAAGACTTTAAATCTGACTGCATGGCAAATAACCTAAACAACCAGCCAGCACTTCTCTCTAAAGCTGTTATGGATGTCATTCTGGAGGCCAGGAGGCCCAGCACCAGGAAAACCTATTCAGACAAATGGAAAAGATTTTGCACTTGGAACCAGGCTAAAGGACAACATCCCCTTGTTCCAAACATTCCTCAGATTCTACAATATTTAACTAAGATGTTGCACAAAGGACTTTTTCTTTTTCATCTATTAAAATCCACGCCTCAGCGAGTTCAGCTCACTACAACATGGATCCTCCTTTATTTTCTCATCCACCACTAAGACAGTACCTCAGAGGGGCTAAGAACATAAGACCGCCCAGGAGAGCACCAACACCAACTTGGGATCTCAACTTTGTTCTGGAAAAGCTTACACTGCCGCCCTTTGAACCAGCTTTTACAGCTGATTTACAGTTTCTGTCATGGAAAACTGCCCTGCTGCTAGCAATAACTTCAGCTCGAAGAGTCTCAGAGCTACAGGCCCTAATGGCAGTGGAGCCTTTTCTCATTTTTCATCAAGACAGAGTAGCTCTACGAACCAACCCTTCCTTTATGCCAAAGGTGGTATCCATTGTGGCCCTAAACCAAACCATTCATTTACTCACCTTTTTCCCAAACCCCCAGAACAAGGGAGAAAGGTTGCTGCACTATTTGGACATTCACAGGCAATTACGTTACTACTTGGATAAAACTAAGGCTTTCAGAAAATCTGACCAGCTCTTTGTATCTTATGCTGCAGGATCACAAGGAAAAGCTATCTCCAAACAGACCATTTCAAAATGGATAGGACATTGTATCCATTTCTGCTACACACACCATGGGAAACTGGTACCTGCTACCATTAGGTCCCACTCCACCAGGGCTACAGCTACATCAACAGCCTTTCTCAGGGGGGTACCAACCAAGGATATTTTGGAGGCTGCAACTTGGAGTTCAGTGCACACCTTCACCAAGCACTACCACTTACCTCTATACTCTAAAACCAGAGCTGGCTTTGCCACTTGTAGTTCTGCAGGGCCTACTTGCCTCTCCAAACCCTGTTTAACTCCACCGCCCATCCTTAGCTTTGGGATTCAACCCAAGTGTGATGACTGCAGCAGTATAACACGATGAACATAGTACAGTTTTGTACCTACCAAAAATGTAGATGTTCGAGGGTTCACACTGCTGCAGTCCAGGTTACCCTCCCTCCATCCCCTCTGACCTAGCCAAACCTTTCTATACCTCTCTATCTGGTACAACCCTTGTGGTGTATTTGCTTGTAACAGAAGGTATTCTTTGTATTTCCTTTACATGTTTTATTGGCAATATGTATTGCCCACCTACTTGGGGGCACCTGACATCTGGGGCAAGAAAAACTGAAGAAAATGGCGTTGGATGCCTCTTATATACCCCTGGCGCACTGACATCAGGGAAGAAGCGACAGCAACCGATGCCGGACCAAGACTTTGGAACTCTGGCCGACTGCGGGACCGCCTGACGGCAGGATAACCCAAGTGTGATGACTGCAGCAGTGTGACCACTCTAACATCTACATTTATGGTAGGTACAAAACTGTACTTTATACAGCCTCTTGATTTCGTTATTACACCAGGGTGGCTTGTTTTTTGATTTAGTTCTGTACTTCTTCCTGGTGGGTACAGCTGCTTCTATGCTGCTATTAACATGCTTCTGCAGGGCTTCTGTGAACAGTTCTGCATAGGCAGGAGTGTTCTCATGGTTTATGGGGTTTGACATTTTATCAGGTTTACTTACTTAATAGCAGGTTAGCTTTACAGTAGTTTCCTGAATAATCCCGTGTTTAGCGTGGGGTTCAGGTTTTATTTTTACTTCATTGAAGACCATTTTGTGGTCTGAGATTACCAGGGAAGATCTTACAGTAGTGGATTTGCAGCACTGAATCTTATTAGTGAGAACCAGTTCCAGTATGGTTGCACCCCTAATTGGTGTATTGACTGTCTGTGCCTGTGTGTTTTGTGTCATAAAGGTTTCTCAGTTAATAGTGGGGCAATTAAAGTTGCCCATGAATATGATGTTGGGTTGGATGGTGAGTGTTTCCAATAAGTTTAAGTACATGGTATGGGTTTCCTGGGGCATAGAGGAGGACCTATAACTTGCAAGGAAGTGGCATTGGATTTTGCCTATGGTGATTTCAACATGGAGTAGCTTAAGTGCATTGTCCTGTTTGACCAGTCTTTAGGTGCATTTATTTTTGATGTAAATTAAGGCATCTCCATCTTTAGTCTCTGTTTTTGTAGTAGCTGGTCTAAATGAGTGGACGGCATTATAACCTTGGTGTATTCTCCTCTGTTTTAAACCATGTCTCAGTGACCACATAGATGTCTGCGTTCTTGGGTAAAGAGAGCTTCTAGGGTTGGAGTTTTTTGTTTAGACTCCTAGCATTGAGCAGCAATACTGTTAGATTTTCTTGGTTTTGATTTATGTCGGAAGTACTTTCAGTTTGGTGTTGTCTAAAAAGGCACTATAAGGGAAGACAATGTTTTAGCTAGTATTCGAAAGCCTAGAGGGGAGAGGTGCATACCATCCTTGGCAAAGCAGCATGATTTGTTGACTGACTCCTCCCATGCTGACAAATGTTGCAGTAGCATTGATTTTATTCACCCTGTCACTCAGAAAAAATGGTTTGTATTTTGCCACATGCAGTACTACTAATGTGGTTTATCACGCTCTTTGTATGACCTGCCCCTCTTCTGTATTGGTAAATCTAATAGGAAACTGAAAGAATGTGTTTCAGAGCATATTTCTGATGTACGGAGGGGTATTCTTATGAATTCTCTAGCTAAACATGTTAATGAGAATGATGTAAGGCCTGAATTAATCTAGAATAGTTCAGAAGGTCACTCTAACCCAGCCACTGGGGATGCACAAGCCAGTGCATTTCTTTGTGCCGGTCCCAAGCCCGGATAAATGGGGAGGGTTGCGTCAGGAAGGGCATCCGGCGTAAAACTTCTGCCAAAAATTACTGATGCGGAGAACTTTTCATAATTGCATACCGGATCGGTCGAGGCCCGGGTTAACAACGACCGCCACCAGTACTGTTAGCCAACAGGGTGCTGGCGGAAATTGGGCTACTGTTGGCCGAAGGCATGCCAGAAGGCAGGAAGATAGGAGGAAGGTTAGGAGTGTAGCAGTGAGGGTAGGAACTTTGAATGTTGGCAGTATGACTGGTATAGGAAGAGAGCTAGCTGATATGATGGAGAGAAGGAAGGTTGATATATTGTGTGCAAGAGACCAGATGGAAGGGAAGTAAGGCCAGGTGTTTAGGAAACGGGTTCAAATTGTTTTATCATGGTGTGGATGGCAGGAGAAATGGGGTAGGGGTTATACTAAAGGAACAATATGCCAAGAGTGTTTTAGACGTGAAGAGAGTGTCTGACCGAGTGATGTTTATGAAGCTTGAAATTGATGGTGTAATGATGAATGTTGTTAGTGCATATGCTCCACAAGTTGGGTATGAGAAAGAGAAATTTTGGAGTGAGTTGGATGAAGTTGTGGTGAGTGTACCCAAGGGTGA
The DNA here is from genome assembly GCF_019279795.1 of Protopterus annectens. Taxonomy (NCBI): domain Eukaryota; kingdom Metazoa; phylum Chordata; order Ceratodontiformes; family Protopteridae; genus Protopterus; species Protopterus annectens. Next base: position 1,943,983,371 of record NC_056731.1, read on the forward strand.
GAGACTAGTGATTGGAGCAGACTTTAATGGGCATGTTGGTGAAGTGAACAGAGGGATGAGGAAGTCATGGGTAGGTATGGTGTTAAGGAGAGGAATGCAGAAGGTCAGATGATTGTGGATTTTGCGAAAAGGATGGACATGGCTGTGGTGAATACGTATTTTAAGAAGAGGGTGGAGCATAGGGTGACGTACAAGAGTGGAGGAAGATGCTCACAGGTTGATTATATACTATGTAGGAGGGCCAGTCTGAAGGAGATTGGAGACTGTAAAGTGGTGGCAGGGGAAAGTGTAGTTAAGCAGCATAGAATAGTGGTATGTAGAATGCCGTTGGTGATCAAGAAGAGGAGGAGGAGTGTGAAAGCTGTGCCAAGGATTAAATGGTGGAAGTTAAAAAAGGGTGATTGTGAAGTGGAGTTTAGGGAAGAATTAAGACGGGCACTGGGAGGCAGTGGAGAGTTACCGAATAGCTGGGTAACTACAGCAGAACTAGTAAGGGTGACTGCTAGAAAGGTGCTTGGTGTGACATCTGGACAGAGGAAGGAGGACAAGGAGACCTGGTGGTGGAATGAGGAAGTACAGGAGAGTATACAGAGGAAGAGGCTGGCGAAGAAGAAGTGGGATTGTCAAAGAGATGAAGAAAGTAGACATGAGTATAAGGAGACGAGGCGCATGGCAAAGAGAGAGGTGGCGAAAGCTAAGGATAGGGCATATGGAGAGTTGTACGAGAGATTGGACACTAAAGAGGGAGAAAAGGACCTGTACCGATTAGCTAGACAGAGGGACAGAGCTGGGAAAGATGTGCAGCATGTAAGGGTGATAAAGGATAGTGAGGGAAAGGTACTCACAAGAGAGGAGAGTGTGTTGAGTAGATGGAAAGAGTATTTTGAGAGGCTGATGAATGAAGAGAATGAGAGAGAGAAGGTTGGATGATGTGGGGATAGTGAATCAGGAAGTGAAACAGATTAGCAAGGAGGAAGTAAGGGCAGCTATGAAGAGGATGAAGAATGGAAAGGCTGTTGGCCCAGATGACATACCAATGGAAGCATGGAGGTGCTTAGGAGAAATGGCAGTGGAATTTCTAACTAGATTGTTTAATGAAATTTTGGAAAGTCAGAGGATGCCTGTGGAGTGGAGAAAAAGTGTTTTGGTACCTATCTTTAAGAATAAGGGTGATGTGCAGAGCTGCAGTAACTACAGAGGGATAAAACTGATTAGTCACAGCTTGAAGTTATGGGAAAGAGTAGTGGAAGCAAGGTTAAGAAGGGAGGTGATGATTAGTGATCAGCAGTATGGTTTCATGCCAGGAAAGAGCACTACAGATGCAATGTTTGCTCTGAGAGTGTTGTTGGAGAAATACAGAGAAGGTCAGAAGGAGTTGCATTGTGTCTTTGTAGACTTGGAGAAAGCATATGACAGGGTGCCTAGAGAAGAGTTGTGGTATTGTATGAGGAAGTCGGGAGTGGCAGAGAAGTACGTAAGAGTGGTACAGGATATGTACGAGGGTAGTGTGACAGTGGTGAGGACTGCAGTGGGAGTGACAGATCCATTTAAGGTGGAGGTGGGATTACATCAAGGATCAGCTCTGAGTCCTTTCTTATTTGCAGTGGTGATGGACAGGTTGACAGATGAGATCAGACAGGAGGCCCGTGGACTATGATGTTTGCAGATGACATTGTGATCTGTAGTGAGAGTAGGAATCAGGCTGAGGAGACTCTGGAGAGGTGGAGATATGCTCTAGAGAGCAGAGGGATGAGGGTCAGCAGGGCTAAGACAGAATATATGTGTGTAAATGAGAGGGAGGGTAGAGGAATGGTGAGGATGCAGGGAGTAGAGTTGGTAAAGGTGGACGAGTTTAAGTACTTGGGATCAACAGTTCAGAGTAATGGTGAATGTGGAAGAGAGGTGAAGAAGAGAGTACAGGCAGGGTGGAATGGGTGGAGAAGAGTGTCAGGAGTAATTTGTGACAGACGGGTACCAGTAAGAGTGAAAGGGAAGGTCTACAAGAGGGTAGTGAGACCAGCTATGTTATATGGGTTGGAGACAGTGGCATTGACAAAAAGGCAGGAGTCAGAGCTGGATGTGGCAGAGTTAAAGATGTTAAGATTTGCAATCGGTGTAACTAGGATGGATAGGATTAGGAATCAGTATATTAGAGGGTCAGCTCATGTTGGACAGTTTGGAGACAAAGCAAGAGAGACGAGATTGCGTCGGTTTGGGCATGTGCTGAGGAGGGATGATGGGTATATTGGGAAAAAGATGCTAAGGATGGAGCTGCCAGGTAAGAGGAATAGAGGAAGGCCTAAGATAAGGTTTATGGACGTGGTGAGAGAGGACATGCAGGCGGTTGGTGTGACAGAGCAAGATGCAGAGGATAGGAAGAAATGGAAAGAGATGATCCGCTGTGGCGACCCCTAACGGGAAAAGCCGAAAGAGAGAATGATGAGTTCAGAAGGTCACTCTCAGGAACAGAAGAGATGATTATATTAATAGGACGGTGGTAACCGAATATAAATGGATAGAGAGACTTCAGGCTGATAAACCCCCAGGACTGAATGCACTGGCAAATATTTATTTTTATTTATTTAACATTTGTTGATGGGGCAAGTCCAACTAGGACAGAGCCTATTTTCATGGGAGGCCTGGGGAAAAATGCTCCAGACAAATGTCTTTGGAATGTGGGAGGAAACCGGAGTACCTGGAGAAAACTCACGTTAACGCAGGGAGGACATGCAGACTCCACACAGAAGTCGCCCCAGCGGAGAATCAAACTGGAGAACCTCTTGCTTTGAGGTGACCACTGCAGCAATAAAATAAAATAAAATTCTTATATATTTGTACTGTTGTTTGTAGGTGCATATACCTTTAATTTAATTAGCCTAATGATTGGTTAACTTATTTATGTGACTATTAGATCAGATCACAAACTAATCTCGCTGGAGGTCCTCATCCCACCCCCACCTGAAATAAAAAAGACCACAGTAAAAAACTTCTCGAAAGCCGACTTCACACTTCTAAAGACTAGTGTGGTCTCCTTTAAGGCCCCTGAGCCGGCGGAAAACAGTACTCAAGCCGCTGAATCACTCACAAATGCCTTCTACCAGCACCTGCAGGACTGCATGGATAAGGCAATCCCAAGCAAAACAAAGACTCTCTGTACCAAAGGCAAGCGTCCACTCTGGTGGACCCCAGCCATAAACAAACTCTACAACAAAAGGAGGAAGCTACTACAAGATAGAGCAAAATCCTTAAAAGGTAAGACACCCTTGATCACTATAAGTAGAAAACTGAGAGCTCTCATAAAATCATCCAAAGCAAATTTTGAGAGAAAAATAGCTAAAGACTCAAAAGACAATCATAAGGCATTCTTTAGCTATGTTAGAAACCTGGGAGGAAACTCCCAGATATGCTCAGAACTAGTCCAAAATGATGTGAAGATTACTGATCCTACAGACATTGCCAACATACTGGCTGACAGGTTCAGTGCGAACTCCCCCCCCCCCCTCCCCCCCAAAAGGAGAGATATCTATACCAAACGATTGCAGCCCCCCAAACATTTCCAACGCCCAAGTTAAAACTGCTCTCTCCAAAGCAAAAAACACTGCATCCATGGGACCCGATGGTGTCCCCGGCTGTGTGCTCCACGAACTCAATGAGGAATTAAACCCACAACTAGGACAGCTATTTAATCAAAGTCTTACCTCTGGATATGTACCCAGGGAGTGGCGCACTGCAACTGTGGTCCCACTTCACAAAGGCGGTGCCTCCACCGACCCTGGAAATTACCGGCCTATTAGCTTGACAAGCCTTATCTGCAAAGCCATGGAGAGGATCATAATGGACCTCATAAATAAAGACATAGGAAGTTGCAGACCTTGGATCCAACCCAGTTTGGTATAGTCAAAGTCAGATCATGCCTTTTAAACTTGGTTGACTTTTGAAACAGTCACCAAAGCCATTGATGAGGAAAGGCAGTCCATACAGCCTACCTGGATCTGGCGAAGGCCTTCGATACAATACCTCACTCGGGTATCATTGAAAAACTCAGCAGCTTAAATGTTAACCCATACATCACAAGATGGGTTGCAAACTGGCTGAGTGACAGAACCCACAGGGTCAGAGTTGCTGGCGCCATGTCAGACTCAAAGCCTGTCACAAGTGGGGTCCCACAGGGCTCAGTCCTGGGCCCACTCTTGTTTGGCATCTACTTTTCAAGTACAAGCAAACACAGGAGGGTTATGGCTGACAAAGTTTGCAGATGATTGCAAACTGGGAGCCATAGTAGAAAACACATCTGACACAGATATCCTTCAGAAGGGTCTCTCAGAAACAGATAACTGGTGCCAGAGCCATGGCCTAAAGTTAAATGCCAAAAAATGCATAGTCATACCCTTCGAAAAACAAGGTTACCCCCAGCTACCAAATAGGTGGCAATCCACTGAGCACAGAAGACGTTATCAGGGACTTGGGGACCCAGGTTGATTGTAGTCTGTCATTCGACACCCATGTAGCTAAAGTAGTTAGGAAGACCTTCTACATTGCCCACCTTATCATGAAGGGATTCTCATCTAGATCTAGCGAGGTCATGGTCTCCCTTTACTCATCACTCATCAGACCAATGATTGAGTACAATGCCCCATTCGGAATGTATCTGACCCGACACTTGCAGCAGCTGGAGAGGCCACAAAAGTTCCTCACCAAAAGGATAAAGGGTCTCAAAAATCTGTCCTATGCTGCCCGACTGAAAGAACTCCAGCTCTATTCAGTCGCTTACCGCTTGCTCAGAGGTGACCTTTGCCTAACATACAAGGCCATGACAAACCCAGATTTGATGAATATGCTTCACCTCAAAAAATCTAGATCCACCAGAGCCACAAGGGCGGGAGACTTAAACCTCGACACGGCTATTAATAGGACATGCTGGAGGGATAGATTCATCACCCAAAGACTCCCTATGCTGTGGAACAAAATCCCGGTATATGTGAGGCAGAGCACCTCGCTGGCCTTGTTCAAGAGAAGTCTTGACCAATGGATGGGAGATCGCAAATATACCCCAGGGATTACCTCAGTGTCACTGCTCGACAGAGGCACAGCAAAATAATGGGTATAGTTCCCCATACTTAAGGGGTGGCGTAAGCCACAAAACGATGGGCTAGGCTTGTAAATGCCCTCGGGCAGATAGCCTAGTATGAACCTATGAACCTATGAACCTATTAGAAAGATGGCTGTGTGTAAGTAGTTTTTATACACTGATGAAAATTTACCCAAAAGTCTTGTATGTTTTAAGATTAATACATTTTTGGCGAGTGAGATCCAGTGTTTGCTTTTTTTTCTTTATGTTGAGGAACTAGCAGTACAAGTGTGATATCCTAGTTATTGAGTTCAGATATGATTTGCAAGGCTTTACAAATTAGACTGTCTAGTCAATGAATCTACTGCCTCAGGTTTTGTGGAAGGGCACCCCCCCCCCCCCACAGGATCAGGCATCTCAGTAGCCATTCGTCATACGTCAGGGTCATACCCTGTGGACAAGCTTAAGTTAAGTCCAGAAGAGCTTTCACTAAGGCATGTTTGGTGCTATTTATAATGTAGCCAGGTAAATTGTCTAGACCCATGGAGGTGGTAATTTTAGTTTTTGTTTTTAAGACTGATGTTAGGCATGCTCCTTAATGTTACCAGGTTTGTAGGGGAATTGAGGATCTGTGCAACTTTGATTATTGCTTTTAGGGTAAAGTATTTTAATGACTGCTTTTTGGGTAAAATTAGCACTAAATTTGTTTCCAAGTGTATTGGGTATAACTTTTGAATTAGAGTAGGTGACACCATTTTGATTAGCTCAGAACGTTGCTTGGTGTTGCTTCTTATTTTTATGATGTATGTTAGGAAGGATTTATAGCTATCCTTGGCTAGTTTCAGTTAAGGTGTGTGTTGGTCTTCCAAAATGGACATGTTTAACTTTTGCTGATCTTTTATTTGATGGTCTTTAATGTGAGTAGATTTACATCTTGTACAGGGTTTAGAAATTTTTCTAGAGATCGTTTATACAGCTGGACTACCAATGTTCCTCGTTTTTAAATTTCCTATTTATTTGTTTTTGTTGATGGGGAAAGTCTGACTGGGTGGAGCCCATTTTCAGCAGATACCTGGGGAAAAAATTCTCCATCATAGTACATTTATGTTAAGTGAATTTCAACAGTTCTCAGAAAAACAGTAGTTACAATTTTTATAAAAAAAAATGAACATAATTGCAAGACTGGTATAGACAGTTATTACATCCACAATTATATGTACCTCTAAAATCTTGCAGGAAGTAAATGAATTGATAATGTATGAGTGAAAATGTAAAGAAGTTTATTTTTCTTAAATTTCAGTAAAGAAAGATTGCAAGAAGTTCAAGGTATGTAATGAAGTAGGTTATAAAATTATGTAAGAAGAGAGATTTTAGTATTGTATAGGTTTGTAAAGAGTATGAGAGATATTGCAGTAAGTTATAAAATTGTGTAGGAAGGGAGAGAAAATGTTAGTGTGTAGGAGAATGGTGGTAATAGCATATGAGCGAGAGCGTGGTATAAATGGTGTATGTAGAAGGTTTGTAACTTGGGGATACTTGAGAGGTGGATGGGGGTAGTTAGAAAAAAAGAGATAAGTGTTTGAGTGGGTGAAAAGGGATGTATTGATTCAGGTGCAGAAGGGAAAGTTGTTACAGGTGTAATGATTTAAGTAAAGAAGGGCAAAAATTTAGTGGTAAGCAATAAGTTTGTGATTTCACATTATTTTTACAAACTCCCAAGCTGTAAAATCCAACTCAAACAATATCTTACTCAATCCTGGTCATGCTCATGTTCATCACCAGGTTGAGTCCTCTAGTGAAAGCACAAACATCTTATTGGTTCTAGTGGAGACTGCGAACCCTGTACACTTTGAAGGTGGGACTAGAACTCCACTGCAAAACAACTGTGAAGGCTGCATGAGGACTGATGGTATTAGAAGTAATTTTGGAGAGCTCATCATAGTCCTTGAGTAGATTTGTATGTTTGAAGCCCTTAAATTCATAATTGCAGGGTTAAGTTAGACTTCAAAAGGAAAGGTCACTTATGTATGTTCATATTTAACCATAAATAGAGATACTGTAGGAGTGGCATATGTGGTGGCTGTGTTGATATGGACAAGATTTAGAATGTTCCAGCCTTTTGGACTGGTTTATTATTTGTTCTAGGGAGTTTTTATTAAGTCCTGGAATCTTTGAGAGTAACCAGCTTTTGAGATATAGGTGCACCAGTTGAAGGAGGAATAGTTGGAGTCACCCATCATGTAATTTTAATTACGGTTACTTCAGTGAGTACATTCAATAATTTCTTAACTTGTTAATAGAAGTTGCTCCATAGAAGTCTATAAACTGATGTTTTCATTAGGGTAAGTTGAACTTTAGTTTGTCAATCACAGGTAATCTGCCTAGAGGTGATAAGCAGATATCGAAATGCCCCTCACAGTTTCCATTGGGACTGAAAGAATGCTAAGAACTGAACCCAGGTGAGGAGGGAGTGCCACCGTTACAATGAAGCAAAGTCTCAATTTCAGCAAGTTGGTGTGTTCAAGTTGCTGTCAAGCCTGAAAATTAGGCAGTTTGTTATTGAGACTGGCACTGAGAAAAGCAGCCTTCATGTAGCTCGAATTGGAGTTTGCTGTAATTTTATCAGATATGATGGAATGTCCAGTAGATGGACTCTGCTTTAAAAAAAATGGACTCTGCTTTAAAAAAAAAAAAAAAAGACTGGGAGCAGCAAAGGCGTTGGCCAGTAAATGGAAGCCATGGCGCAAGAGGATGTAGACAGTCCCTTGCAAAGCAAGTTGGCCTGTCTCTACCATATCTTCCCAGGATGTGACATATTTTGGACCCCCCCCCCCCCCAGAGTAACATTACTAGCTGTTTTTGATTCAGCTAACTTTTCTCTGTATTTAGGCATCAGTCTGAGTGAAGGCAGGAATCTTTTCTGCATTTGACATGTGTGTAGTGAGCTTTGTCGAGCCTCTCTGCTCCTTGGGTTGAACACCACAAGTCATTGAGACCCACAAAGACTTCTTACTAGAGCATATTCATGCTCGTCTGTGAATGACTGAAGAGCTCTTGTAACATCACAGACCCTGGCATTGGAAAGACAAGTAACTGGCACCCTGTCCTTTTCCAGTATTATAGGCATTGAGTCAGCATACCTGACAGTGGCGTTCCCAGTTATGCAGGCACTTCTCATAGACTTTATGGCAGTGGATAGTTTACACTCTGTAACTGGTGACTCAGTATATGCAAGGGTGATAATATTGTGCTAGATTTCTGCTGAGACTTCATCTTTCTAGTTCTAGGGATTTTGAGAAGTGAATTTTTGATTGCCTCAACATATGCCTAATTTGGTATGTTCGTATACAGGTATGGGTGATAATATGTGGTGCTTACAGGTCATCTTTTTAGATGAGAAAGGATACCTCCATGTTGGGTAGGCTCCTAAATCTCTTGCAGATTGCATCATGTCATGGTAATTGTGATATTTCTTCATCTGTGTGCATTTGGCAGTTTCTTCTCTGCATAAGAATGCCATGTGTTATGAAACTTGACGATAGGATGCAAATTGATTGCTTTTCCACTTTGGCCAGATGAGTGTGTGTTTTACTAGGTTAAGTGCCACCAGTTATATAACTAGTAGTTTAGGAGGTAGGTACAGGAGATCTTAAGTGCAAGAGGTAATAATGACCAGAGTAGCAGTAGTGGGAGTCATTAATCCACATTTATGCTGTAGTCACATCAGACTTTTATAGCAACCCTATGAACAATTGCTGTCATCTCCGGAGCTTACTAGGCAAGTAGGCCTGCCTTCTGTATCACTCACACACCTAGGAGAATTTATCATCATCAGTCAGCCACCTGCATGTGTTTGGGGGGTCAGGGGAAATTGGAGTACCCAGAAGAAATCCAAGAAAATAAAGGGAGACCATGCATACTCTGCACAAAAGGCACCCCAACCAAGAACTGAACAAGTGAATCTTTTGCTGTGAGCTGATTGTGCTACTCAGTGTACCGCTTTGGTACCCAGCAATACAGTAGTAAATAAAACGTACAATATGTTTAAAACAACAAGCAAACAGGAACAACACAAGGGTGTGAGACAGTAACTACAAAATGAATCGATAGTATCATCCCTAGTGATGACTGCTCCGTTGCAATAGCCTGATTTTCATTGCTAAACTACCAGTACCAACATTGGAATAGTTAACATTGTGCTGCTGTAAAACCACACTCTGCTGATTGCAGCACAGCAGAGGCAGCTAAAAGCTCCCTGCATCTCTGCCAAGGGTAGCAATTGGTTAACTACAGACAATTCTCTTGCTTATGTGGAGTACAGGCCACAGCATTGTTGTGTATTGTGCAGCACTGTGCGCATTGTTGTGTATTGTGCAGCACTGTGCGCACACACTCAACTTATAGCAAGTAAACCCTGAAAAGCTCAAAAGACTATACAGGTCAATAGTAACAATGCATGTTTATGGGTCTAAAGCGATCAGAAGCATAAAACTGTCTGGTTGCCACTCCTCTCACCAGAAAAAATGCGCAGTTTTAAAGTAAGATTATTTACAGCACAATAACAATGTATAGTTAGTATAGCAAACTTTAAAGCATGTATCCTAGTTATTTTGGATTTAATGGTGCAGACAGATTGTTATTTGGATCAGGTCATAATTGGAGTGTCAGGGTGTAACAGCTCATAGCAACAGATTTCTAGCCTGTGCAAGCACACTTCTTGCATAACAAGCTAGGGAATTCCAAAATGAAAGCACATCATGTTGATTACGTACTGTCAGAAGGGGGGGAGGTGATTATGTTACTGGCTAGTAGTTGTGCTACCTGGATGCCAGCAAAGCAGACATTTGGAAAAAGTAAGAGGAACTGAACAAAAAAAGAAGAAACCGCCCTGGATGGGAAGAACCTTGCAGCTGTTTAGCAAAAAAGCAGTTCAGGTTGCAACTTTAGTACTGGAGAATGGTTTCCAGTAATTTAGAGGACAAAATCATAAAATGCACTCAGAGGTGATTAAATGAAGTGTGATACTGGAAGACTAACATACGTCTGGATCAAAAATAGAAGAAATGTTAAATGGCTGTGCAGATGAGCTGATAAAACTGCAGAAATCAGAGATCTGAAATGAAGGGAAGATTGGCTGAAAATGAGGCTTCTCAAGAAGAAAAATTTCAAAAAGTTGTCAGGCTAGTGGACACAGTATGCAGAGAATGTAAGATTTTCTGCTATACCAGAGAAAGCAGAAATAATTTACTGCATTCATTTTGTGAAAGTATAAATAAGCAACTGGACTGGAGTTCCATAGAAGGATTTAGTAACCAAGACTGTACATTGTGTGTGCTCCAGATCTGGCCACAAGAAAGCAGCCATTACCTATATTACTAAAGATGCAATCATACCAACAGAATGAGCTGCTTCTGACAAAACTTTGGCAAAAGGGAAATGTATTAAATCTTGGAGACTACAGAGTGTTTGTGGAAAATTATTAGTCTGTCTTTCAGGTAGAAGAAAATAAAATTTATCCTGGCAATTGGGGAATGTTAAGAGTCAGGTGTGAGATTTAAGTTGCTGTATCCATCTGTCTTCAGAATATTTTTTCCTGGTGTAGCACTTTGGATACAAAACAGGCTGAGGAGGAAATAATTTAGGCAGTGAAGAGTGAAATAGGTGTGTGTATGTGTGTGTATACATAGATATGTATGCATATCTGTGTCATAGCTAATGTTTTTGTCTGCTGCTTGACTCCTGTGGCTGTTACCTTGATAGTTGATAGCACACTCTTGCTTCCCTTTTATCCAGGCACCCAGAGGGGCTTTAAGTCTACTTTCCCTGCAAATGAATAATGCTCTTTTTGTTTTCCTGGCTTGATGAGAGCATACATTTCCTGACACACATACTTGTCCTTGTTTACCGCATTTCATTCATAGACCAGAGATGAATGTCTTGTCCAGCAGCTCATTTATCCGTTAACCTCTGTTGTTATATGTCATAGAAATATTTTTGGGGTGCTGTTCCCTTTAATTTAGTTTTTCCTTTGTTCTTTTTTGTATTTGTTTACTAAGTTCCCTCTGTTCTTGACATTGTTCATGGCTTACCTAGTACAGCACCTTACATGAGGCCGGGTTTTGGGAGCTTGACTGGTTTCTTCCTCTGGTTTGTTCTCTCCGTCACGTAGATTCATCGCTTGGAGACTGTTCTATGTTTCTAGTATGGAAGTATAAACACTTGATCTGATTTCATTTTAATTTTTTCCTCAACTAACTGGTTCAGATCCAAGTTGGACACTACCAGATCATCGGATCGTACAACTGTCGTGCTCTTCCCTTTACCCATAATGCCCCACCAACGTACCTCAGGTCTCGTTTGTTACCATTATGTATCAGATGCAGATTCCTAGCTTTTGTGCATTTTTTGTGTGTTCTTCAGACTTTTCCTTGTGGTAGTTGTGAGTTACATTTTTATATATTGCCTTTTCTTTTCTTTTCTTCCTTCCTCCCTCTCTCCCATATTTTAGTGTTCTTAGGTTCATAGGTTCATACTAGGCTATCTGCCCGAGGGCATTTACAAGCCTAGCCCATCGTTTTGTGGCTTACGCCACCCCTTTAGTATGGGGAACTATACCCATTATTTTGCTGTGCCTCTGTCGAGCAGTGACACTGAGGTAATCCCTGGGGTATATCTGCGATCTCCCATCCATTGGTCAAGATTTCTCTTGAACAAGGCCAGCGAGGTGCTCTGCCTCACATATACCGGGATTTTGTTCCACAGCATAGGGAGTCTTTGGGTGATGAATCTATCCCTCCAGCACGTCCTATTAATAGCCGTGTCGAGGTTTAAGTCTCCCGCCCTTGTGGCTCTGATGGATCTAGATTTTTGAGGTGAAGCATATTCATCAAATCTGGGTTTGACATAGCCTTGTATGTTAGGCAAAGGTCACCTCTGAGCAAGCGGTGGCGACTGAGTAGAGCTGGAGTTCTTTCAGTCGGGCAGCATAGGACAGATTTTTGAGACCCTTTATCCTTTTGGTGAGGAACTTTGTGGCCTCTCCAGCTGCTGCAAGTGTCGGGTCAGATACATTCCGAATGGGGCATTGTACTCAATCATTGGTCTGATGAGTGATGAGTAAAGGGAGACTATGACCTCCCTTGATCTAGATGAGAATCCCTTCATGATAAGGTGGGCAATGTAGAAGGTCTTCCTAACTACTTTAGCTACATGGGTGTCGAATGACAGACTACTATCAACCTGGCTCCCCAGGTCCCTGATAACTTCTTCTGTGCTCAGTGGATTGCCACCTATTTGGTAGCTAGGGGTAACCTTGTTTTTCCCGAAGGGTATGACTATGCATTTTTTGGCATTTAACTTTAGGCCATGACTCTGGCACCAGTTATCCGTTTCTGTGAGACCCTTCTGAAGGATATCTGTGTCAGATGTGTTTTCTACTATGGCGCCCAGTTTGCAGTCATCTGCAAACTTTGTCAGCCATAACACTCCTGTGTTTGCTTGTACTTTGGAAAAGTAGATGCCAAACAAGAGTGGGCCCAGGACTGAGCCCTGTGGGACACCACTTGTGACAGGCTTTGAGTCTGACATGGCGCCAGCAACTCTGACCCTGTGGGTTCTGTCACTCAGCCAGTTTGCAACCCATCTTGTGATGTATGGGTTTACATTTATGCTGATGAGTTTTTCAATGATACCCGAGTGGGGTATTGTATCGAAGGCCTTCGCCAGATCGAGGTAGGCTGTATGGACTGCCTTTCCCTCATCAATGGCTTTGGTGACTGTTTCGAAAAAGTCAACCAAGTTTAAAAGGCATGATTTGCCTTTGACAAAGCCAAACTGGGTTGGATCCAAAGTCTGCAAATTCCCTATGTCTTTATTTATGAGGTCCATTATGATCCTCTCCATGGCTTTGCAGATAAGGCTTGTCAAGCTAATGGGCCGGTAATTTCCAGGGTCGGTGGAGGCCGCCTTTGTGAAGTGGGACCACAGTTGCAGTGCGCCACTCCTGGGTATGTATCCAGAGGTAAGACTTTGATTAAACAGCTGTCCTAGCTGTGGGTTTAATTCCTCATTGAGTTCGTGGAGCACATAGCCGGGGACACCATCAGGTCCCATGGATGCTGTGTTTTTTGCTTTGGAGAGAGCAGTTCTCACTTGGGCGTTGGAGATGTTTGGGGGGCTGCAATCGTTTGGTATAGATATCTCTCCTTTTGGGGGGGAGAAGTTTGCACTGAACCTGTCAGCCAGTATGTTGGCAATGTCTGTAGGATCAGTAATCTTCACATCATTTTGTACTAGTTCTGAGCATATCTGGGAGTTTCCTCCCAGGTTTCTAACATAGCTAAAGAAGGCCTTATGATTGTCTTTTGAGTCTTTAGCTATTTTTCTCTCAAAATTTGCTTTGGATGATTTTATGAGAGCTCTTAGTTTTTTACTTATAGTGATCAAGGGTGTCTTACCTTTTAAGGATTTTGCTCTATCTTGTAGTAGCTTCCTCTTTTTGTTGTAGAGTTTGTTTATGGCTGGGGTCCACCAGACTGGACGCTTGCCTTTGGTACAAAGAGTCTTTGTTTAGCTTGGGATTGCCTTATCCATGCAGTCCTGCAGGTGCTGGTAGAAGGCATTTGTAAGTGATTCAGCGGCTTGAGTACTGTTTTCTGCCGGCTCGGGGCCTTAAAGGAGACCACACTGGTCTTTAGAACTGTGAAGTCGGCTTTCGAGAAGTTCTTTACTGTGGTCTTTTTTATTTCAGGTGGGGGTGGGATGAGGACCTCCAGCGAGATTAGTTTGTGATCTGATCTCACCAGTGAGGGGTATACTTCCGGTGTTGAACATTGTGCTCCCATGTTCGTGATGATGAGATCAAGTATGTTTTCTCCTCTTGTGGGGATGGTGACTAGTTGTTCCATGGCATTTGAGTTTATGAATTCCAGGATCTTTTGGGCTAGGGTATTTGGGCTTGAGTAGTGTTGCCAGTCTATATTAGGGTAATTGAAGTCACCTAGTATGATGGTGTTTGGTGATACATTTATCCCCTCTAGTGTTTTCAGGAAGGCCATGTGAGGTTCCTGAGTTTGTGAGGGTGTTCTTCCTTACCCTTGTATTGTCACTTACCTTTGTGGTACATCTCTCATTACCATTGCTGGTATCCTTCGATTCTTTTGAGTACTAAGATTGCCATTGTTGGTAGTTATTCCTTTTTCTTCCTTCCTTTCTCTTTTTCCATCAAAAAAATTGTCTATGTAGATTTTCTTATAGCTTTTGCTAAGGTTATTTATTTAATATTTGTTGACTGGGAAAGTCCAACTAGGACAGAACCTATTTCCAGCAGAGGCCCAAGGAGAAATACTCCACATGCATGTTTTTGGAAAGTAGGAGGAAGCCAGATTACCTGGAGGAAACCCATGCGAACACAAGGAGGACATGCAGACTGTGTTCAGAAGGCACCCCAGCTGTGAAGCCAACCTGAGAATCTCCTGTCAGGTGACAATTTTAACCACTGCACCACTGTCACCCTTTTTGTGTTCAGCTGCATGTTCTTTGTAGCAGTTTTAAGATGTCAGATAATCCTCTGGATTTAAAAAGTGGATTTCCTGTGGGCATAAGATCCCAGATTCTGATGCCCAGAGGGAATGTGTGTATTGGCTGCGTCCGGCATATCTTGATGATGACTGTGCCATTTGCTCCAGATTTAATTCTAGGACCTTGACTTGACTGCAAGAACAAATTAGTTCTGCAGAGTCTTTCTCCCTCTGCATCTTCATCTTCGGTGGCTCTAGCTGAAACCCCATTAAAAAGTCAGAGAAATCTGAAGCTTGACACACTTAATAGTAGACAAGAAGGCTAGGAAAATGTCTGCCAATCAATCTCCAACTTCAGCTTCAACTCCTTTAACAGAACCTCCTGCTAAGATTTATGTAAAAAGTCAGCTCCATCAGCCTCTGATCTGACAACACAAAAACCATGGTCTGCTTGGATCCATACCCAGCCGCTTCTATCAGATCCACTTCCATCCAGACTCGTCTCTCACTTCTAGAGGATTTGCCTCAAAGGCTTTCTAGCCTACCTTCCACTATGTCCTCTCTCTGATCCTCCAGAAACCTTTCAGAAGCAGACATGGACAGGATGAGGAGGAAGTTCCTCAGAGCATAGGTATAGATGGGAATTCTCCCGGCTCTCACCCCTTTCAGGCCTGGGACTTGATGTCTGTCCATTTCCCCTCTGATAGCTCCTTCTCTGATCCATCCTGCTGTTTTGGAGCCATGGGATCTGAACTCCCTGGGGGTGTCTACTTTGGATCTGAAGACTTTTTTTGCTTTTCAACTCTGATGGTTTCCCTGAGCTGATCGGCACAGGGTGTTTCAGAGCTGGAGGCTGGAGCCAAAGCATTGATGCCAGATCTGGGGCTTGGAGTAGACTCAGAAGCTTTCAGAGCTCTCTCTTCTCCTCAGAATCTCAGTAATGGATAGCTGTGGTCTGACTTCCTCCTTGGGTGGAGCTCTGATGGGGCTGCAGAACCTCCTGTTAAGATTTATAAAACAATCAGAGGTTCCAGCTTTGGAGCCATCAACTTCCATTTCTCCTAGGCATTCTGCTTTTGAGGTTGTGGAGGGGGTTTTCTCCAGGACTAGAGAACAGACTGCCTTTCTTCCATCAGATCTGACAACCCTGTCTCATACTGTTGTGTGTTTGCAGCCATCTCTTCCACTGAAGCAGCCAACCCAAATAAGCCTCCAGTTAGTCTGTCAGGGCAATGTTATCTCTTCCAGCACTTCCCAAGAACTTCCTACTGAGGAAGTCCCATGAAAGAGGACGTGCAAGAAGAGGCACTTGGATTCCCCCAGAAATCTCTCATAAGAGGACATTCATTTTGATGTGGTGGGGCCTCCCAGATCACCATCTGATGACGGCTCCTTCGGAGACATCCTGGTGCTGTTGGAGCAGAAAAGTGGTTGGTCTTTCAATAACCCCACCCAGGAAGAATCTGTGTTCCTGGAGACTTTTGGGTCTGGCTCATCTACTTCTTGGGTGACAACCCCCCTCCAGCTGATGAGCTCGTCTTCTTAGTCTCTCAGTGAACTGCTTGGAATGAGCTGGACACTGTTGAGCCAATACCAAAAAGACTGATAAAATTCTTGCCCCTCCTCCCTCGAAGACCATGCCCACTGGAGCAAGTGAGTACCTGTTAATGCCATGGTTCTTGCTGCAATTACAAGAAAGTAACTAGCAGAGCAGAGTTCTTCTGTCCCTCCCCCTAATAGGGAGCCTAGGGTGCTGGACAAATTTAGGAAGTGTGTTTATGCTTTAGTGCCTTTTGCACTTGAGTTGTTGAATTACCCCTTACATTATATGAGACTGCAAAGAGATTTGATCAAGGAGTTTAAGAAATCTCTTTCTTGTTCTATGTTTGGAAACAGAATCTCCTTGCAGCTGGCCACCCTCCAATCTGTCAAATGCATCCATGAGTTGGATCTCACATGCTGGGCAAGGTACCTCACTGGTGGCAGTTTGAGGCATAGCCATCAGGGGACAAGCCAGGATATGCTTATGTGATTTTGCATAACCATTTAAGTCTCCAGTCGTCAGTGTGTCCTTTGATGGATCTTCTTTGTTTGTCCCTAAGGTCAGCTCATTACATCAGAGTGATGCCTCCAGGTGCATCTGCAGTTAACTCCTACTGACACTTCTAGGTGTCAAATATTGCTTGTTCATATTTGCATCAATAATTCCAAACACCATGCTATGTAAAAGGTTTTAAAATATTTAATCTTAAAGCTTATACAGTAGCAAACTCAACTGTATTAGTATTGGACCTCTGTTCATTGCAGGTAAATATACATGAACTGTTTTTGTGATATTAATTTATTTGGATATAATTTTCACATTTTCTAAATATCTCAAAAAGCAAATACAGACAGACCTCCTTAGCCTCATATGAAAGCTGTCAGCTAGATGAATAAATTGCTGCTGTGACGGTATGTGTATATCTTGACTGGTTCCTGAGATATTGTAAGCTGTTTATAAAATATTACAAATATAATAGTTACTGTGTTTGCTATGACTTATAAAATTCTGTTTGAGACCTAGAACCTAAAAAATATTACCGCCATAAAAAGTTTGTGCTGAAGAGTTTGTAATTTAAACTTCTTTCATAATCCCTAAGGTTCCAGAAATATGAGCATTTGTTTGAAGTGGGAGTCCATAATTTAAGTATTGCAAAAGGCTTAGGCTCTGCCTATTGGAAGTTGCACTACAAAGTTCCTCGGCTCCATTGGAGTGAATGAGTTAGACACACTCTAGGTGTGAACAGTACGGAAAGAGCCTATCTGCTGTGGGTGTATGTTTTTCTACTCCTCAAAGGCCCTTCTCTAAGAACCAGTGAGGTGACAGAAAGATGTGGTTTAAGAAGTCCCTGGGGCCTTTGCAGGATTCATGTGGAGATAGTTCCCCCTGAGGCAAAGGGGGGATTCAAACGGAAGTTGCTATCCTCACAGCAGAGGTGATCCGCAGAACCATGGCTTTAGAGATCCTTTCTGAGATAGGTCCTGTCATTACTTCTGAAGGGAGGCCTGACTGTCCCTTTCTGAAAGCAGTCTGAGGTTGTTTATCCCTGCACCACAGAGCCTGGCTATCTGTCACAAAAGATTCATGTGTGCAGAGGATTATATCTAGAGGTTATACTATACCATTTTCCCTAGCACCTCCCACACTTATGAAGAAAAGCCCAATGTTCCACCCAGTCAGAGGAAAGCAGCATCTCTACAAATAAAAAAGCTGCTAGAAAAGAGTCATCCAAGAGGTCCTCCCAAACCAGAGAGGGTCTGGAACTTACTCAAGATACTTCTTAGTGCCAAAAAAGACAAGGGACTTGAGACTGATTCTGGATTTTAAACCAGTTTGTTCAGTATACAAAGTTTCGCGTGGTCACGTTTCAGTCCATTTTGCCCCTGCTGCAAAGACTATTGGATGTGCTCAATAGATCTTCAGGATGCCAGCTATCACTTCAAAATGAACAGGCCCTACAGGAGATACTTACACTTCCATCTGGGTGAGCCAGTCATTTCCAGTTCAGAGCACTGCCCTTTGGTCTCATCACAGCTCCCAGGGTGTTCACCAAATGCATGGCAGTGGTAGTAGCTCACTTGAGACTGCTGGGATTCTGGGTGTTTCCCTATCTAGATGACTGGCTCATAACTGCTCCAACCAGGCATCGACTTCTTCAGGCAAGGGACTACTTGCTCCAGTCATGTTGTCATCTAGGAATAATAGTCAATTGCAACAAATGTCAGCTCACACTTGCGCAGAATCTGGAGTTCATATGTGCTCTTCTGAAGAACACAGCCCCTCTTCCCTTTACGTGAATAAGTACACTGGGGTCCCAAGTGAAGAAAGTTATTTAAAGTTCTTTCCTTCCAGCTCAATTAATATTACAAGCTCTGGGATCCATGGCAGCATCCATCACCCTTGTTCCCCTGGCCAGGTTCCACATGAGTACTTTTATATTTAATGGTCTGTTCAACATTTATTATCTGCTCCAGTCAAGATAACAGAAACATGCAAAAGTTATCTTTGGTGAATTTATTCAAACTAGGTTTGCAAAGGCCGTCCATTTGTTCTTCCCTGCCCATGGCCACAGTGACCACAGACATCTCCCAGCTGGGATGGGAGGGTGCACTACTTGGGAAGGGCAATCCAAGGTTTGTTGCCCCCCAAAGAGACAAAGGTGCATATCAATGTCTGGAGATGAGGACTGCCCTCCTAGCATTGTAGGCTTTTCAAGATATTCTCCCATCCGGGACAATTGCAACACAGACTGACAAATATGTTGGTAGTTTGGTACATAAGCAAACAAGAGGAGGAACCATATCTTACCCTCTTTGCCAAGAAGCTGTGAGAGTATGGCAATGGGCAATCTCAGCCAATTGCTTTCTAATAGCAGTGCACCATCGTTATAGCAGACAAACTAAGCAGGTCCATTCTGATGCCTTACGAGTGGTCTCCCAATGTCAGTGTGGTGGAGATAATTTTCCATCATTGGGGCCAGCATTGCTGCAATCTTTTTTCCTCTCCCATCAACAAATAAAGCAGGTTATTTGCTGTGATCCCTCCATTGGGAGGGTCACCTAGAGATGGTGTAGTTCATGACTGGCCTTCGGTCTCCTTTATGCATTTCCTCCCTTGCTACTAATCCCCAGGTTTCTACAGAAAGCAGTTCTGCACATAAATACATTCCCATTTTTCCTCTTCCAAAAGGGAGACTAGCTACAAATTGTTATTATTTTAGGCTTTATTAGGATAAGTGCTTTCATCATAGATTTCTTCAGATCCAGTTGTTGCATCTAAACTTTGTATAAGCACTTTCACTTGCTTGATGCAGGCTTTCTCAGGTCAGCAGAACCAACAGGCTCTAATAAACAGTTGAGGCTGTTTTGTTGTTCTGACATTTTAATAAAACGTTTTTTTTTTATCGTGAATTGATTTCAATGTCAGTAAACAGAAAATTTTAAAGTGGAAATAGAGAGCCCCGTACAATTGAATCCCATAAAGCTTTGACAGAAGGGACCACAGTCAAGTGTGAGCACCATAAAAGCAAGCGCATATCTTCATAATATCGCAAATTATGTACAAAAAAGAATGGCGAATGTTTTCAAAGATGAAAATGTAACCAAGATGCAGGAACCTGAAACTAACACCTGTTTACAGGGCCAAAAAGCAAGTGGTTTGTTATTAACAACAATAATGATATTTGTTGACCACAAAAAAGTCTGTAAACTATTTTAAGATTCAGTCAGGTAGCTTTAGCAACACACAAGATTTCCAAGGGTTGGCCATATGGGCTTACTAAACAGTACTTGTGAGTATCTTCATGCAAATGAGGATAGGTCTAACATCCTATCAGGTGACTTAATTCTGAGCAGGTAAAAGACTAATTGGGTAGAACTGAGTTGAGCCACAGTGTACTACTCCCCCTCTGCAATACTATTTATAGTAGCAACATAGTCCTAGACAGTTTAGATTTAAGAAATGGATCTGAAGAAATCTGCAATGGAAGTTCTTATAAAAATAAAACCTACAAACCTACAAAAGGAACTGTCTGTAGTCGGTCTCCCTTTTGGAGTAGGACGATTTGGAACTGGATTTATTTGGTTTTTAGAAATTAATTTATTTGAAGTGATTGTGCTAAATACTTAATTACTGACAATCCTGTGGAATTATGGTCTAAAACTAGACTATCCCACTCTTTTTTTGCTATTAACATTGCTGCAGGGAAGTTGTCTGGAAGAATGTTACACAGCCCACTAACACTGTATTTTGACCTTGCTAATGTGAAGAAAGTATTTTCTGTACTATTACAGGATAATGAAATGTAAAAATTATACATCAAATTGTAAGAGGTCTATGTAAGATGCTATAATTGTTCTAAACTATGTTTTATTTTTTTCCATGCTTATCTGCGCCCAAACACACAAAGTACTCATCTTGCACTGGAGCACGTTCTCTAGAGTCTGGCAGCTCTGACACTGATGAGGTGATACCAGATGGGTTCAACTCCATTACCGATGCTTTCACTGGGCAACCTTATGAGCCCATGTCAGAGAATAATTCAGTTCAACTTAGCCAGAAATTATACGACCTCTGGAACAAGCGTCCGATGAACAAGTTCAGCATATTACCGGTCGATATAGAGAAGGAGACCATTGTCAGTACAATAGAAGAAAATCAGGTAGTCGTCATTGCTGGAGAGACAGGTTGTGGCAAGACCACCAGGATTCCACAATTTATACTGGAGAAGTACATCAAGGACAAGCTAGGTGCGGACTGTAACATTTTAATTACACAACCACGGAGGATTAGTGCTGTTTCTGTAGCACACAGGGTTGGCCATGAACTGGGACCCTATCTTAAAAAGCATGTAGGGTTCCAAGTACGATTAGAGAGTATGCTGCCATCTAGGGGAGGATCACTCTTGTTCTGCACTGTAGGTATCCTCCTCAAAAAACTGCAGGGAAATCCAACTCTAGTGGGTGTTAGTCATGTTATTGTGGATGAAGTGCATGAACGAGATATGAACACAGATTTTTTGTTGATTCTGTTGAAGGACATCATACAGTCGAACCCGAAACTTAAGGTGGTGCTTATGAGTGCTACGGGGGACACAGAGAGGATATCACAGTATTTTGGCAACAGCACTGTAGTTAAAGTACCTGGATTCATGTATCCAGTTAAGGAACATTATCTTGAAGACATTTCTCCGATGTTGCATAGAAACATGGAGTCTTTCAGTGAGGTAAGTGCATGAAGCTCAGTGATGGAATAATGTTTCATGCAGGATTCTCAGACATCTTTTTCATTCAAGTGCTTTTTAACATTGTATTAAAATAGGGAGATTTTAGTAATGTGCCTTGCACTGATTAACTTGTTACTGGTTGCCATGGTACTATATTGCAGATTAAGTAGCTAGATTTACTTTGCAAGCAGTGTTTCATCATTTTCAAATAGACTTTTGAGTATTCCTAACCATCCTTGGTTCTTACTTGGTATACATGTGTCAGCATTACCTGTTATGAGGTTCTAACTGCTGTTCACCTCACGGTCCACACTGCATACATCATAGTCATCTCCGTTAGAGCATACTTTGGCATGAGTCTTCACTGATTTTTTTATCACTCTGTAATAGTTGCATCAAATTTATAGTTTTTGAGAGATTACACTACAACCACAATCATTTTTTTTCCCTAGTCGGTGTTTTTTTTGTTTTTTTTTTTGTTTAGCAAAAAGCATCTTTATTAAATTATTATTTATGACATAATCATACATTTATATAAATGAAAACAAACCATATTGACACAGTCTCATTCCTCCCCTGTATGTATTGTTCCCATTTTTTCCTATGTAATTTGCTCCTAACCTTTTCTAAAAATACCAATTCCAGTTGTTTTATCTCTGTCACTATATTCACAACTTCAACTACTATAGTTGGTTTAGACTTTGATATCCATTTTCTAGTAATTGCTTTTTTGGCAGCATAATTAGACTCAGCAAGGCCTTACTATGTCCAGACAATTCTAATTCTGTATCCTAGCTCAGAAAAATTATTTCCATAATTACACCAATTTGCTTACCCAGCATCTCTGCCAGAGGAGTGCCAGGGAATCTTTAAAGTCTAAGGCACAAATCACCAAGATGAAACACAAAAGAGGACTCACTGAGACATGTAAAGCAATTTTAATGACCAAACATGTTAAGCGCTTTTGACCTTACATAAAGGCCTTTTTCAGAACAAATTATTCCAATCCAAATGAATAGTAATCTACCCCTACAAATTGATAAATCCATCAATCAAAAAATAAATCAATTAACAGTTCAATTAAGAAAAGCAACCCTTAAAAAATCTTCAAAAATACATAATCATAGGTTCATAGGTTTATACTAGGCTAACTGCCCTAGGGCATTTATAAGCCTAGCCCAAAGTTATGTGGCTTACGCTGCCCCTTATGTTAGAAATACTGTGCCCATTAGTTTGTTTTGCCTCTGTCCAGTAGTGACACAGAGATGATTCCCGGGGTAAACCTACAATCTCCCATCCACCGGTCAAGATTTCTCTTGAACATAGCCAGTGAGGTGCTCTGCCTCACATGGACCGGGATTTTATTCCACAGCATGGGGAGTCTTTGGGTGATAAATCTTTCCCTCCAGCACGTCCTATTTATATCCATGCTAAGGTTTAAGTCTCTTGCTCTAGTGGTTTTGGTGGATTTGTTTTTTTTGAGGTGGAGCATGTCCATTAATTCCGGGTTGGTCATGGCCTTGTATGTCAGGCACAGGTCACCTCTGAGCAGACGGTATGCAACTGAATAGAGTTGGAGTTTCTTCAGTCTGGCAGCATATGACAGGTTTTGGAGTCCCTTTATCCTTTTGGTGAGTAACTTTTGGGGTCTCTCCAATTGCTGCAGGTGTCGGGTGAGATACATCCCGAATGGGGCATTGTACTCGATTGGTCTGATAAGTGAAGAGTACAGGGGAACAATGACCTCAATTGATCTGGATGTGAATCCCTTCATGATCAGGTGGGCAATGTAGAAGGTCTTTCGAACCACTTTAGCAACGTGAGTGTCAAACGAGAGGCCACTGTCAATCTGGGTTCCCAGGTCCCTGATAACCTCTTCTGTGCTTAGTGGGTTGCCACCTATATGGTAGCTTGGGGTTACCTTGTTTTTCCGAAGGGTATGACTATACACTTTTTTGCGTTTAACTTCAGGCCATGGCTCTGGCACCAGCTATCAGTTTCCATGAGACCCCTCTGAAGGATGTCTGCGTCCGATGTACTATCCACTATGGCACCCAGTTTGCAGTCATCCGCAAACTTTGTCAGCCATAGTCCTCCTATGTTTGCCTGTACTTCTGAGAAGTAGATGCCGAACAATAGGGGCCAAGGACTGAGCCCTGTGGGACTCCACTTGTAACCGGCTTGGAGTCTGACATGGCTCCAGCAACTCTAACCCTGTGGGTTCTGTCCTTTAGCCAGTTTGCAACCCATCTTGTGACATATGGGTTTACATTTAAGCTGGTAAGTTTCTCTATAATACCCGAGTGGGGTATTGTGTCGAAAGCTTTTGCAAGGTCAAGGTAGGCTGTATGGACTGCCTTTCCCTCATCAATGGCCTTGGTGACTGTTTCGAAGAAGCCGACCAAGTTCAAAAGGCAAGATCTGCCCTTGACAAAGCCAAACTGGGTTGGGTCCAAGGTCTGCAAGTCCCCTATGTCCTTGTTTATGAGTTCCATTATGATCCTCTCCATAGCTTTGCAGACCAGGCTTGTTAAGCTTATGGGGCGGTAATTACCAGGGTCCGTAGAGGCACCGCCTTTGTGGAGTGGGACCACAGTTGCCGTACGCCACTCCTTGGGCACATATCCTGTGGTGAGGCGAAGATTAAACAGCTGCCTTATGTGCGGGTTTAGTTCTTCATTAAGTTCATGTAGCACACAGCCAGGGACCCCATCCGGTCCCATTGATGCTGTGTTTATAGCTTTAGAGAGAGCAGCTTTCACCTGCGCATTTCAGATGTCTGGGAGGCTACACTCAGTTGGGATAGTTATCTCTCCTTTTGGGGGGAGAGCGGGGTGAAGTTTGCGCTGAACCTGTCTGCCAGTATGTTGGCAATGTCTGTGGGTTCAGTGATTTTTGTATCATTTTGGACTAATTCTGAGCATATCTGGGAGTTTCCACCCAGGTTTCTGACATAGCTGAAGAAGGCCTTATGATTGTCTTTTGAATCTATGGCAATTTTTCTCTCAAAGTTGGCCTTGGATGATTTTATGAGGGATCGTAGTTTCTTGCTAGTGCTGATCAAAGATGCCTTCCCTTTTTGGGATTTTGCTCTATCATGTAATAGCTTTCTCCTCTTATTGTAAAGTTTGTTTATGGCTGGGGTCCACCAGACTGGACGTTTGCCCTTGGTGGAAAGAGTCCTGGTTTTATTTGGGATTGCCTGATCCATGCAGTCCTGAAGGTGTTCATAGAAGGCATTTGTAAGGGCTTCCGCAGCTTGGGTTGTGGTTTCCATTGGCTCGGGGCCTTGAAGGATACCACACCTGTCTTGAGTAGTGTGAAGTTTGCTTTAGAAGTTCTTCTGTGTGGTTTTTTTTGTTGGGGGTGGGGCCGGAGTGTGGATTTCTAGTGAGATTAGTTTATGATCTGATCTCACCAATGAGGGATATACTTCGGTGTGGAGCATTTTGTCCCCATGTTCGTGATGATGAGATCTAGTATATTTTCTCCTCTTGTGGGGACGGTGACTAGTTGTTCCATGGCATTTGAATTTATGAACTCCAGGAACCTTTGGGCTAGAAAGTTTGGGCTTGAGTAATGTTCCCAGTCTATATTCGGGTAGTTGAAATCACCCAATATGATGGTGTTTGGTGATACATTTATACCCTCCAGTGTCTTCAGGAAGGCTGTGTGGGTTTCCTGAGTTTGAGAGGGTGGCCTGTAGCATGCTACAAATTGTAGAGCAGTTTTGCCTGTGGTTAATTGCACCTGGATGGTTTCCGATGCTTCGTGCGTAGCCACCAACCTGGAGGTGTGGGTATCCTTGATGAATATGGATACACCCCCTCCTTTTGTGGTGTGGTCCGGGTTTTGGGGCCGGAACGATATGAGATGAAACCTGATAGTGCCGGGGTGCTCTCAGGAGCCTTGAACCAGGTTTCAGTCACAGCACAGACATCGATGTTCTCCATACTGTGAAGGGCCTCGAGTGCGTGCATTTTGAGATTTAGACTTCTGGCATTGAGGAGCATTACCCTTAGTTTCTTCACGTTTTTGTTTTCTAGGGTGGTAGGTTTAGAATTTGAGCCTTGCCTAAAAAAGGCACTATGGGGGTGGCAAGAGCCTTAGCCAATATCCGGAATCCCAGGGGTGACAGGTGCAAGCCGTCCCTTGCGAACCAGCGTGGCTTGTCGAGCATGTCATCCCAGGCAGACAGGCACTGGATCCCCTTTGAATGACACAAGAAATTAAGCCAATTGTTAAAGCTGATCATCTTGTCACTATATTGTGGCATCATTCTTGGTGAAGGAAGGATACTGCTCAGGGTCAGGGTCATACCTGCCTGGGCTACATAATCAGATAGCTCCTCTATGTCTCTTTTCATGTAGTCCAGGGAGGTACATCTCAGGTTGTTCACACCAGCATGGACAATGACTGTGTCATACTTGTACTTGCCGTGGAGTGACCTGAGTGCTTGTGTTATGTGGCGGATTCTAGCGCCTGATAGGCAGCTTACCGTGACCCTCTCCTTGTTCAGCCTGGTGAGTGGGACGTCAGTGTGTCTGACTATGGAGTCACCTATGACAAGTATGTTTGGTGTTGTATTTGGCCTTAAGGGCAGTGACTGCTTTGCACACTGATTTTGTTGTTTATGTGTTGTTTGTGTGGTGTATTGAGTTTGCAGTTGCTTGGGTGTCTGCTTTGGAGGCCTCTGCTGTTTAGGTAAATTTTTACTCAGCCTCCAAGTATGTCTTAGTGTGTTTATGTGTTTGTGTTTATGTGTTTGATTCAGTGGTGTGGTTGAGTTATGTGAGACTGGTATTGTGGTGTGTGTAGTTGCCTTCTCCTCCTGCCTGGTCTTGCCAGTCCTGAGTTGAGAGAGCTCAGCCTCCAGTCTGGCTAAATAGCTGCATCTCTCACAAGTGTTAGTGTTACGTGGGAGGAGGAGAGGGTTGTCCGTGTACATGAGGCAATTGTAACATTGTCTCAGAATTCCCAGTTTCACCAACTGGGCAGGAGAGGACGCCAGCATCTGACCCTTCGACATGCTAGAAAGAATTATGAGTTGGTATGAGACAGAAAAGTAGTGGGCTTAGCAGGGAAGTGGGCACTCCTGGGGGGTTTTGTTAGTGAGAGATTTGTATAATATAGGAGTGCTTGACCTGCAAAGAGAATGCTTATAAGACAAGGGATATGCTTATAAGACAAGTGCTGAGCTTTTTGAGAAGAAAAAGCTATTTGGAACAAGTGCTGCACTTTTTAGTGAAGGTGTAAACTGTTTAGGTTCCTAACAGAGCAGTTCTAAGGGAAAAATTGAAGAACAGACTTTCTGGAGCCAGAAAGAGTTTAACCTTGTTTAACCGGAGCTGCCCGATGCTGCTCTAGTGGCAACTCCGTGCTAAAGCACGTTAAAGCGTGCTTGATAGCAGGGGCTGGAAAGAAGCAGGAATAGACCCAAAACGGACAATAAAACTACAGTTTCAAGTCAGTAACCACCTCTACGGGGGGCAGGGAAGCTGCTCAATGTTATTCACTGCCACTGATCAACAGAGAGACCCTCCTTCAGCCCAAGCAAAAACGGCCTCACAGAAACTTTCAAACAGTTCAGGAACAGCAAGCCTGTAACTGAACTTTTTTAACTCTCAGAAAAGTGGGAAAAAAGCAAGATTTTTTTTTTTTTTGTTTTTGTTTTTTACAGAGATAGCAGAGGTTCACAAGTAATATCAAGTTATAACATGGCAGTAAATGACCCCACACAAGAGTGCTAGGTCAAGGACAGAAAATATGCAAGTTTTAAGAAAAAAACGATTTAAAATTAAGTGCAAACAGGAAATTCAGCAAACAGCTTTTGGTTGTGCTCTAAATACAGCTACTAATACAGAAATCAAGTTTAACAAGCCAGAAAAAGCTCAAGCTAGGAAGCTATGCAGAAAAACTTAGCAAATAAACAGAGAAAAAATACTTAAAATCTCAAAAGTAATTTCTATGTGCAAACCATGTCTAAAATTTCTACATACAAGTCACATTGCAAACAACATTAACTTTGTTAACATTATTAGGAAAAAAGGGGGGGGTACATAGTGAAAGATTTTCATTTACATTTGTTATAACAATATTTTGTAATAGTAGTATTTTGTAATTAACACCAACATTTAAACCAGGTGCATTGTAAGCATTAAACAGTACCTGCCACCTAAGTTCTCTATAGTCTTCCACAGTTAAACAATCCAGGCACTTGCCAAATCCTATCGCTTACACTAACCTCAAAATATGGACCCTCATTAATATGTCTACAAAAACTGCAGTTCAGACATTTAAAAGTACTCCTGGTCCCTCCATCCTCTAATCTTGACATCCTTTTTCTAACAGTTCTTTGAAATTCTTCGCTCTCTTGTTAATAAACAGGGGTCCTAACCCGAAAATGGACTTCAATTTACTGTGGGCTTCTAAAATCCTCCACTTGTTGCTCATAATGCCCTAATAGCCCTAGTATCAGTAGTGAAAACCAGGGGCATACAAGTCGACCAGTCACATATGTCAGAGGAATTAACATGATGGACTGTTACCTCCTGCAAAAATTTTTTTAACCACTCCAGAAGGGTGACCCCTATGTCTGAACGTATTGTGCAATGCATCCACAAACCTGTCCAAGAAAAGAACAATCAGTGGTTAGTCTCTTACATTTAACCAACTGTCCCTTAATGATGTGTTTCATGTAAGTTGGGTGCATGCTAGAATAATGTAACAAACTATTACTGGCCACATTCTAATAACTAATAAGAGAACCCAATTTGAAAGTGTTTATTAACAAGAGAGCGAAGAATTTCAAAGAATTGTTAAAAAAAAGGATGTCCAGGATTAGAGGATGGGGGGACCAAGGGTACTTTTAAATGTCTGAACTGCAGTTTTTGTAGACATTAATGAGGGTCCATATTTTGAGGTTAGTGTAATTGACAGGATTTGACAAGTGCCTGGATTGTTTTAACTGTGGTTCCACTTTTGTGACTTATTTGGTGAAGTGTTAAGTGTGTACTGCGTTCTGTATAGAAAAAACTAAGAGACAGGAAATATGAACACTTGTATGCCATTTCAAAACACGAATATTGATAATGCATTGGCAAAACACTCTGTCAAATGAATGTTGCCTCAGATTTTATTTGCTGTCATTGATCATGTACCTAGTAATTTTAATGGGGACAGGGAAGAGGAGCTAGACTATAGAGAACTTAGTTGGCGGGTATTGTTTAAAGCTTACAATCCACCTGGTTTAAATGCTGGTGTTAATTATAAAATAATATGTAGAAAATCTTATGACAAATGTAAATGAAAAGTTTTCACTATACATTTCCCACCCCCTTTTTTCTAATAATGTTTCCAAAGTTAATGTTTGCAATGTCATTTATATGTAGAAATTGTAGACATGGTTTGAACATAGAATTTTGTTGTTGTATTTTTAAAGGTTTTTAAGGGTTGCTTTTCTTAACTGAATTGTTAATTTTTTTTTGATTGGTGGATTTATCTATTAGTAGGGTATATTAGTATTCATTTGTATAGGAATCATTTGTTCTGAAAAAAGGCCTTTATGTAAGCTTGAAAGCACTTAACATTTTTCGTCATTAAAATTGCTTTACGTGTCTCAGTGGGAGTCCTCTCTTGTGTTCCATCTTGGTGATTTTTGCCTTTTTTTTTTTTTTTTTGGAGGAGTTTGAAGTAGTTTTTTTAGGTTTGTAAATCTTTAAAAGTCTTGCCAACTCATTACACTCCCAGAAAATATGTTCACTATTACTTCTTTCTTCCCCATCAAACCTCTAACATTTGCTGTCTGCCTGAGGAAAAATTCTCTAGAGTCTAATTGAGATATAAAAATATCAATGTAAACATTTCCAAGCAAAAAATCCTAAACAACCTAGATTCTGTTGTATATTTGGGAGACAAACATATATATCCGTTCATTGTTTCCCTGTGAATTGCTTATCCAATCTCTTCCTGGTCCTTTTTAAACTTCTCTGACTTCTTATATTTATCATGCTGTATTTTGTCTTCTCTACTAATTATTCCTTTTTAACAGCAGCTTCTGTTCATGATTCTATTAAACTACCAGTGCTGGTCTTTCGTTTTGAACCTCACTATTTCTTTCCGTTTGCTTATACTCTTATATCCATCCTTGATAGGAAAATCAGTTTCTAACTTGCAGTCCTAATAAATTCTTGACATCTCCCCATTCTGTTACCTTTCCCTCTCTAGTTATTTGGTTCCGAAACCTTTGTTTCTTTGCCAGTTTTCTCCAATAAATTCCAGCCCCTCTTGCCTGTTGTCTGTATCCCTAGTTGCAGTCATCCCTGTTGGCAGAATCTCCTTTCAACATTCCCGTGTTGGCTTGGTTCTTAGAATACTTCCTGCTACTTTATGAATATAATAATTCTGTATGATTATTGCTATTCTTCTTAAAGGTCTACATCCAAAATCCCAGTCTCTGTTTCTTCAGCTTCCCCCTGTTTCATAGTCATCCCTTTCCACTTTAAATTATAGGTTTCTGCTTGTGTTACGTATAAGAAGCCTTTACTGTGTAGTCCTGAAATACCCCTTCAAATCTGGCAATCCCAATCTGACTTGCTCGATTGGAAGAATCAGTTTATACCACTTGACACTTGCCATCTTCCCCCCAAGGATAAAATCATTCAGCTCTTTATAAATTGCTGTCCACAACTTCTCCTCTGGTTGATAAAAATATGCCTGACCTGTGTATAAGACTAAAGGGACTAAAACATTTAACTGCTTGTATATTACTCTCCACATCTATGTAACAGATTTTACAATTTCTCAATTTTTGTATTATCTTTTGTGTAGTCTCTTCCCACGTATCTTTAGCTGCCACACCAGAATAATTTTTAATCCATACTCCTAACAACTTAATTTTATGTCCCAATAAATACAGGCAGTACTGAACCAAATTTTGCCTTTGTTTAGCTTAATTAATTTTGTATCCCAAAAAGATTTGAAACGGTTAAAAAATGTTCCACAAAACTGTAATGTCCTTTTCTGGTTTTATCAGGTATAAATTAGAGCTTTTTTGACTACCATACCAATTATATCCTTGAATTTCGAGTCCCTTATTTTCTTTGCCAGTGGTTCTAAATATGATGCAAATAGCAAAGCGGAAAGGAGGCACCCCTGCCTGGTTCTTTTGCTCAAGCAGAAATTATCAGAGAAGAACCCACCCACTTAAATTTTCGACTCTGATCCCTCATACATCATCCTGTTCAGACTTAAAATTTTATCAGGGAATGCAAATGCTTCCATTGCTCTGGTCATAAAGTCTCAGCTTCCTTTGTCAAATGGTTTCTCTGCATCAAGACCCACCAACAACAGTGGTATTTTCTTACATTCTCCTTCCGTCTGGATTATTGCCCTGTTTTTGTTGTCAAATGTTTGTCTCTCCTCCACAAAACCACATTGATTCATATCCATCAGATTTGGCATCGCTTTTGCCATTCTTTTAGCCATTATAGCTGTAAGCATTTCATAATCATGGTTTAGTATTGAAATGGGCCTATATGAAGCTGGATTCTGATGGATCTCTACCCTCTATGTATTATAGCTACCATTGCTTTCTCCAGGATGGTGATACTTCTCCTCTTAAAATGCTGTTAAACAAAACCTATCTTTATTAGTTTTTCCCTCCTAGCTTCCAAACTTCTAAAGGAATATTATTTGTTCCTGGGGACTTTCATGTACATTGATTATACAGCACCAGCATCTCCTCCTATACTTTTAGTAATTGAGCCTCGTCTATGTCCAGCCTTGGCAAATATAATTCTTCCGTAAACATTTCCATTTGTACCTTTTCTTGATTTACACATTTCTCTATTTTATACAGACTTTCATAGAATTTCTAAAATATTTGTAATACTTCTATAGGATCTCTCATTATCTTCCTTGTTATAGGCTCCCTAAGTCTGTTGCCTGAGTTGTTGTGCTAAAAGTTTTTATGCTGTAGAGGTATTATCAAAAAAAAAAAAAAGTTGCTTAACAACAGTCATCTGATGTTAATCTTCTTTCCATTCATTACTGATGGGTTTGGTTCTGAGCCCCTTGGAACCATGTTGGCCTAATACCAAGCTTGCATACACCAAAAACTCTCGAGCTAAGCTGCAACCCACAGTGGCCTTCTCCCTGTTACCTCAGATCTCGTTTGCCACTTAGCCATATAGCAACGTTTCACCAAGCTCTCAAGCTAAGTGATATTTTTCTTGATACTTTCTGCATTTTTGGATATTTATCCCTTGTTTAGTCACTTTCTAAATCTTTTCCCTTCTACTTCACTCTTTTTACAGTTATTGTAACTTTACCTAACTAGTTGTACCCATTAGGTAATTATTTTTAGCATCGTTGGTACACCCTCTCCTTACCCTTGTTGTATCGCTTGATACCATCGTTGGTATCTTCTTTTCTTTTATTCTTACTTTTCTTGCTTTTCTAGGTGTTGAATATTCTTGTTAACTTGCAATTTGTGTGTGTGTGTGTGTGTGTGTGTGTGTGTGTGTGTGTGTGTGTGTGTGTGTGTGTGTGGAAATGTCGATAAAAAAGGGACTTTGGGGTTTAAACATTGCACTTCTTGCACTGGTAAACTCCCAAACAGTGACTCTCATGACAACTGTATTTATTCTCTGGGGGTTTCCTCACCTCTCTGTTAAAACAAAAATTATTCTGATTGCTCCAGATTGGTCACACCAACACTGGTACCCACTTATAAAGAATGTGTTGCACCTTCCTCTGTGGTACTTGCCTCAGACTCCTCATCTATTGTCTCAGCAGAAGTATCAAATTCTGCACACTCTGCTCCAAACTCTGAATCTTGCAGCATGGCTAATCAGTTAATTTCACCAGTCACATCCATCAGTAAACCTGTGATGGATGTCATTTTGGAGGCTAGAAGGCCTAGTACTAGAAAGTCTTATGCTGATAAATGGAAGAGATTCTGTGCCTGGAATCAAGCACAAGGAATAAACACAGCAATGCTCAATATTCCTCAGATTCTGCAATACTTAACTGAGATGCTTCACAAGGGCCTATCTTTTTCTTCTATAAAAATCCATGCCTCTGCCATTTGGGCTCATTACAACACAGAGCCTCCTCTCTTCTCATCCCCTGCTAAAGCAGTACCTCAGAGGGGCCACAAATTTGAGACCTCCCAGGAGAGCTCCAACTCTTACATGGGACCTCAATTTTGTGCTGGAAAAACTCACCTTACCTCCTTTTGAACCAGCTGCCACTGCAGACATAAAATTTCTTTCTTGGAAGACTGCCTTTCTTTTAGCAGTCACTTCAGCTAGAAGGATTTCAGAACTACAGAGTCTCATGGCAGTGGAGCCTTTCATTATGTTTTATCTAGACAGGGTGGCCCTCAGGACCAATCCTTCTTTTATGCCTAAGGTGGTATCCAGTGTGGCTCTTAACCAAACCATTCATCTGCCAACCTTTTTCCCAAATCCGCAGAACAAGGGGGAGCGGATTCTGCATTCATTGGATGTACACGGGCAACTAAGATTCTACTTAAACAGGACAAAATCTCTAAGAAAGTCTGAGCAACTACTGGTGACATTTGCTGCAGGGGCAGATGGGAAGGCTATCTCAAAGCAGACTATTTCAAAATGGATAAGCCATTGTATTCGTTTCTGCTACATTCACCATGGAAAACCTGTCCCCAAGGGGATGAGATCCCATTCCACCAGGGCTGCATTTACTTCTGCAGCTTTTCTCAGAGGGGTTCCTACCAGAGACATTCTAGAAGCTGCTACTTGGAGTTCAGTTCATACATTCACAAAACATTACCATCTACCTCTCTTTTCTAAATCCAGGGCAGGCTTTGCCACTGCTGTCCTGCAGGGCCTTATAGTCGCTCCTAATGCTGTAAAATTCCATCCTCCCATTCATAGCTTTGGGATTCTACCCAGATGTAACGACTGCAACAGTGAAACATGAAGAACATAGTACAGTTGTGTACACATACCATAAATGTAGATGTTAGAGTGTATTCACTGTTGCAGTCTGGGTTACCCACCCGCCAGCCCCATTTCTTCTCTGTTATTATAACTCCTCTTTCCTTCACTATGCTCAAAAGCCTTTTTGGTGTATTTGCTTTTAGTTGAAGGTAAAGTTTTTGTGTTCTAAATTACATGCATATATTCAATTTTATTATTTTTTGCTCCCCATTTGGGGGGCACCTGACATCTGGGGTAAGAAAAACTGATTAAAATGGCATCGGCTGCATGTTTTATACTCCTGATGACCTGACGTCA
The DNA here is from genome assembly GCF_019279795.1 of Protopterus annectens. Taxonomy (NCBI): domain Eukaryota; kingdom Metazoa; phylum Chordata; order Ceratodontiformes; family Protopteridae; genus Protopterus; species Protopterus annectens. The sequence continues at coordinate 1,944,017,005 of NC_056731.1, forward strand.
TGGAGGAGGAGACAGCAACCGACGCAGGACCCAAGACTTTGTTATTCAGGCCGACTGATGGCAACCTGCCAGCAGGTTACCCAAGTGTAATGACTGCAACAGTGAATACACTCGAACATCTAAATTTATGGTAAGTGTACCCAACTGTACTGTATCATGCTGCACCACTAACCTGGAGGTGTAGGTATCCTTGATGAATATGGATACCCCCTCCTTTTGTGTTTCAGTCCATGTTCTGTGGTTGAAATGTGTGGTATGAGTTGTAGCCCAGTAGTGCTAGAATGCTCTGTGGAGCTTTGAACCAGGTTTCAGTTACTGCACAGATGTCGACGTTCTCCATACTGAAGAGTGCTTCGAGCGCGTGCATTTTGAGATTTAAACTCCTGGCATTGAGTAGCATAACCCTCTTTTTTTATTTGTGCTATTTACGGAGGTGGGTTTGACTTTTGAGCCTTGCCTAAAAAAAGGCACTATGGGGGCAGCAAAAGCCTTGGCCAGTATTCGAAGGCCTAGGGGTGACAAGTGCAAGCCGTCTCTTGAGAAACGAGACCTGTCGAGCATGTCATCCCAGGCTGACACACTGGATCCCCTTTGAATGACACCAGAAGCTTAGCCAATTGCTGAAATTGATCATTTTTTTTCTTTATACTGCAGTATCATTCTTAGTGAGGGCAGGATGCTTCTCAGGGTCAGGGTCATACCCGCCTGGGCTACATGATCTGAGAGCTCTTCCATGTCACTTCATGTAGTCCAGGGAGGTACATCTCAGGTCATTCACACCAACATGAACAATGACAGAGTTATATTTGTACTTGTTCTGGAGTGACCTGAGTGTTTGTGTTATGTGGCGGATTCTGGCTCTGACAGGCAGCTAACAGTAACCTTCTCCTTGTCCAGCCTAGTGAGTGGGACGTTAGTGTGCCTGACTATAGAGTCATCTATTACTAGTGTGTTAGGTATGTTATTTCACCTTAAGGGCTGTGATTGTGCGGCACACTGATTTGTGTTTTATGTGTTATTTGTTTTGTGACGGGAGGTGCAGGTTTTTTGGGTATCTGCTTTGGAGGTGTGTGATGCTTTTGCAGATTTTTATTTAGAGCCTCCAAGTATGATTTTGTGTATTTGTGTATTTTTTGCCAGTGCTGGTTTAGTATGTCTGTGTGACGCTGGAGGTGTGGTGCAAGTGTTAACCTTCGCCTCATGACTGCCTGTTCCTGTCTTGGTTGGAGAGAGTTTAGCCTCAGTTTAGCTATATAATTGCATCTCCCACATATGTTAATGTTTTGTGGTAGGTTGTCTGTGTACATGAGGCAGTTGTAACATTGCCTCAGGATACCCAGGTTCACCAGCTGGACTGGTGAGTATACCTGAAATTGCCCTTTGGCCATGCCTGAATAGTAGGGTGAGCTGCTTAGTCACTTGGTTGGTGAGGAGTGAATAATGAGCCTTGCCCTGCTGGACAATCAAGTGTTGAGGTATATTAGTGCTTGCTGTTAGGTCTGAGCAATTGCTGGACTGTAAGATGCTTAAGTGCTTAGGATGAGAGTTAGACTACTTTCAAGGGTAAAACTGAAGAGGAAACTTGGGGGAACCGGGATAAATTTACCCTAGCTAACCGAAGCTGCCCAGATGTGCAAAACCGTGAAAACGCGGTTTTTACAGCAGGGAAATGAAAGAGAGAGAAATTAGCTCAAAATGGCCTATAAACTACTAACTTCTGGGCTAAAACCACTCCTCCAGGGACAGATGGCTGCTCAAAGCTCCCCCTCTCACAGGTGAACAGAGAAACCTCCCTGTATCCAAGTAAGGTACGGGCAACTCAGAAAATTGTAACACGGCCCTGAATTTAGCACTAGCCTGAAAACTAGACTATACTAGCTTAGAAAGGTGGGAAACAAGGAAAACATTTTTTTTTTTTAAAAGATAAGGCAAAAATAGTAAAAAATACACTTAAAACAGCTTTAAACGATTACAAACAGTAAACAATACACTTAAAACAGCTTTAGATGACTACAAACAATTAGAAAAGGCTTTTAAACAAATCACTCAATTGACCAGTAAAAAAAATCTCAAAACTGAGCCTTGTTCCTGTAGTCTTCAATCAGACAAGTTCTAACTGCACACTCCTGCCACTGGGGTGCAGCGGAACCTTCTCCAGAAAAGAAGGCCTGGATTAGTGCTCAAGTTATACAAACAAAGCTAGATTCAGCAGGCCTGGATCTAGTGTATGCTACGGCAAACAAGGCGCACCAATTTCATTAAGAAACAGTTCAGATATGCAGGCACTATAAGCCTTTAACCAGAAATTCGCAGCTCAGAAGGGCAGAGTCCATCCTGTCCTCCCACAAGAGTGCGGACCACAAACCTTCTTAATGTAAAATAACTGGCCTGAAGCCCAAGTGGTTAAACAAGAACTAATACACTTTTAGAATAACCGACACTGAGCCCAATCAGCAGTTCCCAACTAGAAGGATGTAAGCTACCTGTCCTACCACAACAGTGCAGACCACAAACCTTCTTAATGTAAAACAACTTGTCTGAAGCCCAAGTATGATAGTTACACCAAGCAGTAATAAATACAATTGAGTACTTTTAAGATGACGCAAAAACAAAATAAAGTAGGAAGAAACACAAATACAGTAAAAGCAGATGAAAAAAGTGCATAATTTTTTTTTTGAGTGATTAAATGAGATGGGCCCAGGAGGACTATCCAAATGCAAATTTACAAGAGGGGCGAGCGGTTTCAAAGCCGCTAAGATTAACACCAAAACAAAAGCAGGGAGAGTGGGTGGGGAACTAACTGAAAAAACAGAGTCACAACTTCCAGATAATATTCAATGCAATACAAATCAATTTAAATGCTGTATTATTTGAAAAAAAGTGCAGATAAAGATTTACTTAAATTGACTTATACGTCCAGTTGATTTGATTTAATGTAGGTCTTAGCTGGCCAAAGCTCAGAGTTTAATCCATCCTTTCTCCCTAAAGTGGTTTCTGATTTTTTCTGTGAACCAATCCATCATGCTCCCAGTGTTTTTCCCGAACTATTCCAATAAAGGAGAATGCTGTCTACGCTCCTTGGATGTGTATAGCCAACCACGTTTTTACCTAGACAGGATTAAATCTATACGAAAGACAGAACAATTTTTTATTTCCTTCTCTGGCCCAAGGATGGGATATGCTGTGTCAAAAGTCACTTTATCAAAGTGGCTCAGAGATTGTATTTCCTTTTCATACTCACGTACAAATGACAAGTCATTCAATAACCCGTTAGAAAACTGGTTTGTTGGTTCCACTTTTTAATGAAATAAAAATAAAAATAAATAATACAATAATGCGACAATTCTCCGTACTAAGTGCTTTCACCCACAATCGTATAGGGCATCTTCAGAGTACAAATTCTTCACTAAAAAGCCATCCTTTATATAGTTGGAATTAAATGAATAATTAATTGGTTAATGATGTAATTGTATAATAACATAATTACTAGTAAGACACTGGAGAAACAGTATAAAAGAAACATCTAGAGAAACAGTGTAAAAACACTGAAAATTGTTTGGAGTCCCAAAACGTGTGTCCAATACTGTAAACCTTAAATAAAACATAACTTTCATTTTGTAGTAATTATTGATAAACACAAAATATAAATAAAGATTAATCAAAGTTAAGTGTTTGCCAGTATTTAACAGATGAAAATTATTTGACAGATAAAAAAGTTTAACAGATAAAAGCATAAAACAGCAGACATAAAAGCCGAAATTATAACATGCTGTTGATCTCACAAGATATAGATCTCACAGGTTCTACACATATTGTACACATTTAAAATATAAAATTCATATACATATACTAAAAATATAAATTATTAAATATATATTATGAATTACGAATTGTGAAATTAGTGTGTAATACTTCTACGATCCGGCTACATCAGTAATATCTTGAATAAATTATACTTGTATTTAATTTATTTATAATGAAATAAATAAATATATCAGTATATGTGTATAAGTCCATTCTTCAATAACATGTTTTTCCAGTAATAATCAATCATTAAAAAATTAAAAAATGGTCATAGATCAAAATTTGTAATATTAAAAATGTTTAAATCATACTTAAATAAAATATGATTTTAATTTAAGTACACTAGAAATAGAAACAGAATTGTTGATGCCTGGCAGCATACAGGCATTAAGCCTAAGTTGCCAAAGGCATTCTTTGGCTTCCAAAATTACTTTTTCATCAGCCCCCTTCTGTACATTGTGTGGAGTTCTGTCAATAATAAAGAATAGAAATCTCTTAAAATTTGCACATTTGACGCTATGATTGTATAAGGCACTGGTATTTTTGTGTTTTTTAATATCTCTGACGTGTTCTGCTATACGTACTCTGAGTTTTCTAATTGTTTTACCAACATAGAAAGCTTGACATGTGGAGTAAGTAGCAACATAAACCACCATAGTTGAATTACAATTACCATGGCCCAGACATCTGATTGTTTTTCCAGAATTCGTTATAGCAATGTAAGGGCCATCGTTAATGTATTTGCAAAACTGACATGCTCCACATTTACTCATTCTTGACCTTTTGAAATTGTCACTATTGGTACTAGTTTTAAAAATATCTTTCATATTTCTACCTCTACTATATGTGATCTTAGGATATGTGCCCACCACTTCCAATACTTCTCCATTGTTACTAATAACACTATTCCAAATTTCATGTATAATGCTCACAATTTCAGGAGAGGTTTCATTGTAAGGTAATATAAAGGTGACCTGTCTAGACTTAGCTTTTTTATCTTTGATTGTGTTACCGACACCAAATATAATAATGGGTCTGTATAATGAATGTCTTTTAACATTAATCTCTTTCTTAACATTAAAAACTAAGTCATTTGGATAACCCCTGTCCAAAAACATCTTAGATAGTTTTTCCATCTCCAAATTAAATGCTTCATCGTTGCTAATAATTCTGGACAGCCTCACCATCTGACCCTTAACTAAGTTTTTCTTTTGGTAATATGGATGACAGCTGTCAAAGTGTAAAAAAGAGTTTGAGAAAGTCTTTTTCCTAAATATATTAGATTCTATGTTGTTATTCTGGAATGAAAAAACTATATCCAGTAATGCACAATCATTGTTGTATATTTGATTGGTAAATTTAAGAAAACTAGATGTCTTACCTAAATATTCTACAAATTCAACAAATTCTTCCTTACTACCCTTCCAAACAATCAGTATATCGTCCAAATACCTTAAACAGCAATTTTATTCTGAAACGCAGATGTAAAAACATACTCTGTCTCCCAGTGTGTTAAAACCAGGTTTGCATATATTGGGGCACACCTTTCCCCCATGGCCACACCAGTTTTTTGTCTGTAATATTCTTCGTTCATATATAAAAAATTGTTTTCAAGAATTATTTCCATCGGTTCTGTCAATCTACATTTTGGTCCTTCCATCCCACTCAATTTTAATAGGGTGGCCTCAAACATTTCCAAACCTTCTGTGTGTGGAATTACTGTGAATAAATTCACTACATCTATGATCGCCATAAAAAAATTAGGCCCTATTTTTTCCTTATTTTGTCTTAATTCCAGACAATGGCATGAATCCTTTAACACATGTGGTAGTTTATTCAATGTCTCCTTACAATGAAAATCTATATATGCCCCAATGACCTCTGTCTTGGATCCTCTAGCTGAAACAATAGGACAAAATGGGGGGGGGGTTCTGTGGATTCTTATGCATTTTAGGAATTCCGAAAATGGATGGAATAACTGGAAACTCAACTGATAAATAAGAAAACTCATCCTTATTAATAATGCCATCCATTAAATATTCGTATAACAACCAATCAATTTTTGTGTATGCTCTATACATTTCACTTTTACTTACTTTTTCGTAGGTGTTACTGTCATCCAACATATTAGTCATCTTATTATAGTAGTCTGTATTTGTCATTATAACTACACCCCCTCCTTTGTCCGGTTTCATGATTCTATAATTGCTTGACGTAGTTAATTCTCTTAGACAAAATACTTCCGCTGAAGTCAAGTTTTGCATGTTGTATGTTTTTTTTATTTAGTAGTCTCCTAATCTGGCTTTCACATAATGATTCAAAAATGTGAATCATGAAATTCTGTGGGGGTATAAATATGCTGCTGCGTTTTTAAAGTGAAGATGCCAGAATCAGAAGTGTGATTCATGCTGTTTGAAAAAAAGATTTTTAAATTCAAAATTCTAGTGTATAGTTTTAAATTAATTAGTAGTTTGTCTATATCTAATTTAAATGAAGGCACAAAGGTAACACCTCTTCTAAATAAAGCTAAAAAATCCTTGTCAAACTTTTTGTCCATAAAGTTGTATATACTAAAACCCCCCTCAGTAACAATGGAACAATAATTGTCACTGTCAATACTACCGGAAATTGCTGCTGTATCATAGTCTAATGCTCGGTGTCCATAAATTGTTGTGTTAGAACAATTAATATCTGGCAACTGAAAGGCATAGTCTGATGTAATAAAAACATTTTTGTCAGTTTGATCTAATAAAAAGCATGGACTTATCTCTGCCAAGAATTGGCGCTCTGTGCTGTTCTGTTGTAATTTCTGTTCTGCTGATAATTGTGACTGCCATAACGCTCTCGTATCCTGAAGATGCCCTATACGATTGTGGGTGAAAGTGCTTAGTACGGAGAATTGTCGCATTATTGTATTTTTTATTTTTGTTTCATTAAAAAGTGGAACCAACAAACCAGTTTTCTAACGGGTTATTGAATGACTTGTCAGCTTACTAGTTGTTCCAATATATATCTGATTTTGTGTTTTTGGTCTCTCAATACTCCGTTTTCATTCTGGTTGTTGGCAGTACTTTTTTAGTTTTATTTTTCGTTCCGTGACATGTATTTGTAGCCATCCGGTTGGAAGTTATAGTATACGTGACATTTTTGGACACTACTACTGTTATTGGGTGTGTAATGGATCGTGTTATTTTGGAACACCTTGAATCCACACACAAACTTATCAAGGCTCTACATGACAGAATGCAGAAGAGCCCAGTAACTAAAGAGATTATCGTTTCCGATTCACAGGAGCAGTTATACACTCTGCTTTCTACTCCTAACACCAGTTTTCACAGACCGTCAGCTAGTAATCGTTCTAGGAGTCCTACCAGAGGAGGAGTCAATACAGGAAGTGACATTCGAGTGGATGTACGCTCGAACTCCGTGCAGAACACTAAGGGCGGACAGAATGGAGGCATGTTAGACGCAGTAGCAGGAAACGAAACTCATTATGCAGAACTAAAACAATTTTTAGCAGCTCCTACACTATGTGACCGACAGGAGCTGAAAGGCAGGGACATGGGAACTCTTAACATGCAATTTAAGGAGTTTGAACGCATGCTACAGACGTACAAGTCAATCCAAATGGACAACGCATTTCTTGAAAGATCCTTGGAACTTCGACAAGTACCTAAAGGATTACGTGTTTTCAAATTACCGTATGGTTTTAAAGAATGTACTGTTTTATTTGATGAGTTAATTGAACTGTTTGATAAAACTGGACTGGAACTTTTAAAGCTAGTTATACGTAACAACAACTATAAATTGACATCCTTAAATGAACAACTGTGTTTGTTAGATAAAAGTATTAAACAAGATTTGTTATATGGACACAACAAGTTTCGCTTACAAAATATTTTTAAAGATATGGACAAATTTGTTAACAAAGGGTTAGATATCAAGAATCACAAACTTAGTAGGGACACGTCTGATTATAAGAACAAGAAGGTTTACACTCATTTCAAAGAATATAGGAACATGAAACGTTACACTACTACTACTGAGGCTGGTTATGGTAGGGAAGGGAATAGAGCCCCTTTTAATGAGACAACAAATAGAGTAGAAAACATGTTTAAAGAGGAAGGTCAGGGTTTTTTTTAGAAGAACCACCTCTCAGGAGATCAGAACGGATATGAGAGCGTTATGGCAGTCACAATTATCAGCAGAACAGAAATTACAACAGAACAGCACAGAGAGCCAATTCTTGGCGGAGATAAGTCCATGCTTTTTATTAGATCAAACTGACAAAAATGTTTTTATTACATCAGACTATGCCTTTCAGTTGCCAGATATTAATTGTTCTAACACAACAATTTATGGACACCGAGCATTAGACTATGATACAGCAGCAATTTCCGGTAGTATTGACAGTGACAATTATTGTTCCATTGTTACTGAGGGGGGTTTTAGTATATACAACTTGACGGACAAAAAACAAACAAAAAGAACGCCTTGGACCACGGTCTTCTCCTCTATAGTGTCAACACCAAAATCACAGAGCGCCAGTGAAATTAACGCTTTTATTCACCAAGGAAAAATAAAATACATGCGTTTTCATCCTACATACAGGACTTCATCAGACAACCATTTTTGACTTGAAAAACCATTTAAATAATCTCTAAGTCACCTGTTTAATTGTTAATCCAATGAAATACATCTCCTTCAATTTAAACTAACAAATCTCCCTTTACATCTCATAAATATTAATGTCTACTCTCTGAAAGTGTCTTGTGCTAAACTTGATCATTCCACATCATTTATTTATATAAGTAATTTGAATTAAAATACATATAATAAACATTTATAAATAATATACTAATAAATTACTATAAAACATCTCATTAATAATATCTTAAATAAATTAGTTTAAAAACTCAAGTATGTGAAAACTATATATTTGTTTCCTGTGTGTGTGTGTCAATGAAGATTTCCTTAAACCTAAAATGGACACCAGATGGGGGTAGAATACACATGAAACATAGGTTTAAGGAAATCTTCATTGACACACACACACACAAGAAACAAATATATAGTTTTCACATACTTGAGTGTTTAAACTAATTTATTTAAGATATTATTAATGAGATGTTTTATAGTAATTTATTAGTATATTATTTATAAATGTTTATTATATGTATTTTAATTCAAATTACTTATATAAATAAATGATGTGGAATGATCAAGTTTAGCACAAGACACTTTCAGAGAGTAGGCATTAATATTTATGAGATGTAAAGGGAGATTTGTTAGTTTAAATTGAAGGAGATGTATTTCATTGGATTAACAATTAAACAGGTGACTTAGAGATTATTTAAATGGTTTTTCAAGTCAAAAATGGTTGTCTGAAGTCCTGTATGTAGGATGAAAACGCATGTATTTTATTTTTCCTTGGTGAATAAAAGCGTTAATTTCACTGGCGCTCTGTGATTTTGGTGTTGACACTATAGAGGAGAAGACCGTGGTCCAAGGCGTTCTTTTTGTTTGTTTATTGGAGTTTTAGAACTGCCGTTCTGCTGAATTATTTGGTTTACGGACAAAAAGTTTGACAAGGATTTTTTAGCTTTATTTAGAAGAGGTTTTACCTTTGTGCCTTCATTTAAATTAGATATAGGCAAACTACTAATTAATTTAAAACTATACACTAGAATTTTGAATTTAAAAATCTTTTTTTCAAACAGCATGAACCACACTTCTGATTCTGGCAACTTCACTTTAAAACGCAGCAGCATATTTATACCCCCACAGAATTTCATGATTCACATTTTTGAAGCATTACGTGAAAGCCAGATTAGGAGACTACTAAATAAAAAAACATACAACATGCAAAACTTGACATAGAGCGGAAGTATTTTGTCTGAGAGAATTAACTACGTCAGGCAATTATAGAATCATGAAACTGGACAAAGGAGGAGGTGTAGTTATAATGACAAATACAGATTACTACAATAAGATGACTAATATGTTGGATGACAGTAACACCTACGAAAAAGTAAGTAAAAGTGAAATGTATAGAGCATACACAAAAATTGATTGGTTGTTATACGAATATTTAATGGATGGCATTATTAATAAGGATGAGTTTTCTTATTTATCAGTTGAGTTTCCAGTTATTCCATCCATTTTCGGAATTCCTAAAATTCATAAGAATCCACAGAACCCCCCATTTTGTCCTATTGTTTCAGCTAGAGGATCCAAGACAGAGGTCATTGGGGCATATATAGATTTTCATTGTAAGGAGACATTGAATAAACTACCACATGTGTTAAAGGATTCATGGCATTGTCTGGAATTAATAAGACAAAATAAGGAAAAAAATAGGGCCTAATTTTTTTATGGCAACCATAGATGTAGTGAATTTATTCACAGTAGTTCCACACACAGAAGGTTTGGAAATGTTTGAGGCCACCCTATTAAAATTTAGTGGGATGGAAGGACCGAAATGTAGATTCTTGACAGAACTGATGGAAATAGTTCTTGAAAACAATTTTTTATATATGAACGAAGAATATTAGACAAAAAACTGGTGTGGCCATGGGGGCAAGGTGTGCCCCAATATATGCAAACCTGATTTTAACACACTGGGAGACAGAGTATGTTTTTACATCTGCGTTTTGGAATTAAATTGTTGTTTATTTAAGGTATTTGGACAATATACTGATTGTTTGGAAGGGTAGTAAGGAAGAATTTGTTGAATTTGTAGAATATTTAGGTAAGACATCTAGTTTTCTTAAATTTACCAATCAAATATACAACAATGATTGTGCATTTTTGGATATAGTTTTTTCATTCTAGAATAACAACATAGAATCTAATATATTTAGGAAAAAGACTTTCTCAAACTCTTTTTTACACTTTGACAGCTGTCATCCATATTACCAAAAGAAAAACTTAGTTAAGGGTCAGATGGTGAGGCTGTCCAGAATTATTAGCAACGATGAAGCATTTAATTTGGAGATGGAAAAACTATCTAAGATGTTTTTGGACAGAGGTTATCCAAATGACTTAGTTTTTAATGTTAAGAAAGAGATTAATGTTAAAAGACATTATTATACAGACCCATTATTATATTTGGTGTCAGTAACACAATCGAAGATAAAAAAGCTAAGTCTAGACAGGACACCTTTATATTACCTTACAATGAAACATCTCCTGAAATTGCTAGCATTATACATGAAATTTGGAATAGTGTTATTAGTAACAATGGAGAAGTACTGGAAGTGGTGGGCACATATCCTAAGATCACATATAGTTGAGGTAGAAATCTGAAAGATATTTTTGAAACTAGTACCAATAGTGACAATTTCAAAAGGTCAAGAATGAGTAAATGTGGAGCATGTCAGTTTTGCAAATACATTAACGATGGCCCTTAAATTGCTATAACGAATTTTGGAAAAACAATCAGATGTCCGGGCCACGGTAATTGTAATTCAACTGTGGTGGTTTATGTTGCTACTTGCTCCACATGTCAAGCTTTCTATGTTGGTAAAACAATTAGAAAGCTCAGAGTACGTATAGCAGAACACATCAGAGATATTAAAAAACACTAAAATACCAGTGCCTTATACAATAATAGCGTCAAATGTGCAAATTTTAAGAGATTTCTATTCTTTATTATTGACAGAACTCCACACAATGTACAGAAGAGGGGGGTGATAAAAAAAAGTCATTTTGGAAGCCAAATAATGCCTTTGGCAACTTAGGCTTAATACCTGTATGCTGCCAGGCATCAACTATTCTGTTTCTATTTCTAGTGTACTTAAATTAAAATCATATTTTATTTAAGTATGATTTAAACATTTTTAATATTATAAATTTTGATCTGTGACCATTTTTTAATTTTTTAACTATTGATTATTACTGGAAAAACATGTTATTGAAGAATGGACTTGTACACATATATTTATATATTTATTTATTTCATTATAAATAAATTAAATACAAGTATAATTTATTCAAGATATTACTGATGTAGATGGATCGTGGAAGTATTACACATTACTTATTTCACAATTCATAATTCATAATATATATTTAATAATTTATATTTTTAGTACATGTATATGAATTTTATATTTTAAATATGTGTACAATATGTGTAGAACCTGTGAGATCTAGATCTTGTGAGATCAACAGCATGTTATAATTTCGGCTTTTATGTCTGCTGTTTTATGCTTTTATCTGTTAAACATTTTTATCTGTCAAATAATTTTCATCTGTTAAATACTGGCAAACACTGTTAACTTCGATTAATCTTTATTTATATTTAGTGTTTATCAAATAATTACTAGAAAATAAAAGTTATGTTTTATTTAAGGTTTACAGTATTGGACACACGTTTTGGGACTCCAAAAAATTTTCAGTGTTTTTACACTGTTTCTCTAGATCTTTCTTTTATACTGTTTCTCCAGTGTCTTACTAGTAATTGTTATTATACAATTACATCATTAACCAATTAATTAATTATTCATTTAATTCCAACTATATAAAGGATGGCTTTTTAGTTAAGAATTTGTACTCTGAAGATGTCCTGTACGAAGAATTGTTGTCTCATAATTGTATTTTTTATTTTTATTTTTATTTCATTAAAAAGTGGAACCAACAAACCAGTTTTCTAACAGGTTATTGAATGACTTGTCAGCTTACTAGTTGTTCCAATATATATCTGATCATGTACAAATGAGCCTAGACTTCACAATATCCAAGCATATTCAACTAGAGCTATAGTAACCTCTGTAGCTTTTCACTCTAGAGCCTCTATGGATGACATTTGCGCAGCAGCCATTTGGGCTAAACCAGACACTTTCATCAAACATTACAAGTTGGATATGGTCTCCAGGGAAAGAGCGGCCTTTGGCTGAATGGTGCTCAGGAATGTTCTTCCATAAGGGCCACCCAGGTAGCTTGGGATTCTGTCCCATCAGTGATGAATGGAAAGAAGATTAACAACATCAGATAAAGAAGTTATGTCTTAACATAATGTCCCATCTGAGTTGTTGATAATCTTCCATTCGTCACATTCCACACCAAAGGCTCCTGGTGGATCTCCTGGGTCCTTGTGGGTGTGTCAGGGTTTTTGCTCAGAAATGGCCTTTGCTTTATTTCTATATGTATTATGCAAACTTGATCTGAGGTAACAGGGAGAAGGGCATTGTGGGTAGCAGCTTAGCTCGATAGTTTTTTTGTGTACGCGAGATTGGTATTAGGCCAACACGGTTCTGAGGGGCTCTGAACTGAACCCATCAGTGATAAATTGAAGAAGATCAACAACACAGATAGAACGTTATGGTAAGACATAACTTCTTTTTTCTAAACTCATACGTATTAACGAGGTAATCCCTTATTTTCTGTTTAGCATTCTGCAATTGCTTCTGTTCTTGTTCTGTGGGAGTCCTGTATTTTGCAATACTTAAACATTTGTCAGTCCCACTGAATAATTCTTGTTACTTATAACTGTATCTCCCTTTCTTTTATTTCCACCCTGTTTTTAAACTCCACTCTAATTTTATCCCACTCACTATCTATATTTTCAGGGAAAAAAATCTATATTCGCTAATACCCTCTGAATAATTTCCAATACCCATTCCTTAAATTCCTCTCTTTTCAACAGGTAGGTGCAAAAGCACCAGTGTGTCTTTTTTGTGTCATCACCCTGTGTTTTTATTTTACTTCTTATTGGTGCATAATCTGAAGTAGTTCTTGGGTGTGTGTCAAGACCTTAATTAAATGCATTTGTTCCTGAGAAATGTAAATTCTCTCTAGTCTAGCCCAGTATTTGTATCTTGGGGAATAATATGTAAATTCACTTCGAACTCCTAGTCCTGAATTCACATCTTCCATGGCAAATATTTTCATAAATTTCTTCAAAAAATCTACCCTCCTTTGTTATATTTTCCCCTCTGAGCCAGTAGCCCCTAAGTACTGCAAATCTACCATTATCTTTTTTATCCTCTTCTTTCACTATTGGAGCTCCTCTTGCAGTTAATGTAAGTACTCCTCTTTTACTTTGCCCCAGGTACTGTGTTGAATAACCATCCTGAAAGCCTTTCTTTATCAAATTCACGTGTTCATTTTTTCCAAGAGTGTCTCCTGTAGTATAACTACTTTATTTATTTTATTTAACATTTGTTTACTGGGGATGTCCAACTGGGACAGAGCCCATTTTCAGCAGAGGCATGGGGTTGAGTTCTCCAGACACATGTCTTTTGGAATGTGGGAGGAAACCGGAGCACCCAGTGGAAACCCATGTGAATGCAGGGAGGACATGCAGACTCCACACAGAAGGCACCCCAGCTGAGAATCGAACTGTAGAACGTCTTGCTGTGTGAGGTGACAAATAACCTCTACTCTACTGACAGTACTCTACATTTTTTAATATCATTCACTACTTTCTTTTTTTGTAATTTTATCTGTGAGACCATTGACATTTAAATACATTACAAAAAAGATCATTGTCTGAAAATGTTATTCCCACCTTTTATATATAACAGCTTTTTTGTTAAATGTTTAGTTCCAGCTTTTGCTTTACATGCTTACATTGTTTGTCAAGTTGAACTTTTATACAGTTGTTTCTTGTGTATCCATATGAGCCTATTTCACATCTTACATAACATTATTGAAAGCCCTCAAACAAAAAAATTCAAACACACCCTGAATACCCTCCTAAAACCTAATAACTTCATAGTAATGCGCAAAACTGTTTGACTGCACAAAACTATGTACATCTTCAAATATCAAATATTGAAGTTTTACCCTCCTAATAGGAACAAATGTTTCAAACTGACAGCCACACTTAAGACTTGAATTAACTTAAAATAAAGGTTATCCATGCTAAGGATGATGCAGCCTGTGCTTCTAAGTGCTGTCTGGTTTTCTCTTACTTTTGTAGCTCTCACAGCTGGGGAAATGCTTGAATGCTTTCATAGAACATTATGTCCTAACCATTTCTCTTTAAGAGATTGTCTCCTGCAGAAATGAAAAGGAGATACAAAACTGGTAAGCATACATTTATTTACTAAAAAAGCCTTATAATATTCAATATTCTTTTTCATTTATTTACTTTCTCTTAAAACTTATTAGATCAAGCTAAGGGCTTTAATCCAGTCATTCCCTTATGCAAGAATGAGAAAAAACACATTAATTTTTCTTTTGTCGGGCTCTTTTGACTAGATTTTCCTCTTTTTTTACATTGCAGTGCCTATGTTACTTAAAACATAAAGAGAAAGAGAGGAGAAGGGAGAAAGAAAAAAAGAAACATGGGAATACCTATGTACATAAGTATCCCCATTATATTTAAAAAAAGAAATAACTGAAAATTTTACTTCATAGCAAGCAAAGAAAACCAGATACTATAAAATAGTGCTATTAAGAAAAAATGTACTTGCATTTCATTTGACTTTCTCTCTTCTGTTTCCCTGACCTAAGTATTTTTCCAAACATCAATAACATGAAGTAGGGTATATGCTTTAGAGTACCCTATAAGTTTAACAAAGTCCAAAAAAGTCCAATATTTAAATATATGCTTGTTCTGTCATGTTTCACAAATATAATTATTCCTCTGTAATCCCACATTTGTCAGTTTTGAAGTTACTGGTTTTATTCCTGTTGATCTCCACCTCCCAAATCCTGCCTCTGCTTCATTTCCAATGTCCTCACAATTCTTCTAGTTGACCTCTTGATTTTTTTTCCCTTCTTTCGTGCAGTTTAAGTTGAAACATTGGAAGAGGTTTCACTGGTACAGTCTGTTTATGGTTTTTATTACCAGAGGAAGAAGCAGACTCTCCTTATGTTTCACAGCTCACTGTTTGTTGGACAAACCTTTGAATTTTCTCCTTAGATTGTACTTCCTCAAAAATTGATTTTATCCTCCAGGGAAATATATTTTGAAAATAGCTAGGTACCACAGTTTGACTTTCACTCCAAAGTCTCAACATTCCCTGAATAATGGAATAAATTTACTCCTGTTCTGCCTGGTGTACAATGAGTAGTCATTCTCAACCAACACTCTGCTGTCTCCCACTTTTAGTGCTTTGTCTTTCTGCCAAGGATTTGTCAGAATCAAGTCCTCCTGCTGGTAAGATTGCATTTTTACTATTAAAGGTCTAGGTTACTGTCTCCTAGCAAGATTTGGAGCATATATGATGTTCCCTTTCATTTAACATTTCATGTTGTGGAATACCAGTCCAGTTGCTAAATTGTGCTTTCATAAACTTCATACCTTCTATTTCTTTCAGCTTCTCTGGTGCAGCAGAAAATCTCAGGTTGTTTTTATGTGCTCTTTCCTCTAAATCTATTATTTTTTGAAAAGTCTTTTTTTGTGCAGTTTCATATTTAGCCAGACTTTTCTTCATTTCGACTTTTGCAGTTTTATCACCTCATCTGAGTATTTGTTTAAAGCTTCTAACATTTTTCCAGCCTTTTGTTGTTTGAGTTGATATATATTCCATCAGTGTTTACTTGAAATAATCAGGTCTGTGTGTAGTTGTATTATACTTTCCTCTAGATTACTAGAAGTTACGTCTGAAGCTTGCACTGGTTTTTCCTGTACAGCTGCAGTCCTTTTCCTAGTCAGTGTTTTTTTTCCTCACCTTTTGTAGCTGATTTCCTTCATGCCCTCTTGTTTCTTTTTCCTGGCATCCAGGCAGTGCACTTGCTTGCCAGTTAGTAAAATTTACTCAGAAGTATAGGTCCATTGGCTTTCTCCCAAGTTTCTGTTTTTACACTGAGAGAGCTACAGTTTAAGTACTTATTCAATGTGCAGCCATCGTGAAAGTCCCTGGTACGTTTATTTTTGATAAGTTTGTGTCCATTTTATTTTGACAGTGCCCACATTAAGCTTTGTTTATTTCTCAATTTACCAACCTTGATATCTTCGTGTCATTCAACCAAAGTTCCTGGAATCAAATCTACCACAACTAGACGATCGAAAGGGTAGTTCAACAGGAACAGCAGCAGGAAAACCAAAATAGCAGCACGAAAATACGAGCAAATAATAATCCAGACTATTATTAAAAAAAAAACATTCTAGCGCTTCGGTGTAACCACCTTTACAGAATACAACATTTCTTACAATCAACTCACTATATGTATATATATCTATATATATCTATATATATATCTATATATATATCTATATATATATCTATAGATATATCTATAGATATATCTATAGATATATATATATAGATATATATATAGATATATATATAGATATATATATAGATATATATATAGATATATATATAGATAGATATATAGATATATATATATTACTTACAATTTCAATTAAGTTTCCACCATTATCTAATTAAATTAAACAAAGCAGAATGAAATCTTTTAAAGTAAACACTTCCAATTTACTTTATTATTAAACCCCATAGGGGCTAATGTGATGCACTTAAAATATAAATATATCTCTTTCAAGCAAAATATGTAACCACTCCATTACACATTTATGTGAAGTGGCTATCCACCACTCTTTAAACTGTTTATCTATGGTGCAGTTTTCATCAAATGGAGTGCTCGGGTTTTTAATAAAATGTAACTCTCTCTGTGTAATGTTGAGATCAATATATCGCTGTAAGCCGATGATATTATAGTATACTCCTGATGTTCATCGTGCATACAGCTGCAGTCATAACAGATAGGTTTTCCTGCCGTCAGGCGGGTCCTCGGTCGGCCGAATTCCAAAGTCTAGGTCCGGCGTCGGTTGTCGTCGCTTCCTCCCTGACGTCAGTGCGACAGGGTTATAAAAGATCCAGCCGACGCCATTTTCTCCAGTCTTTCTTGCCGCGCGGTGCCTGAAGCAGAAGCAGTTCGCAAGTGCCAGTCGGCCAGCTCCTGAGATTACCAATATTTTTCTACCGAAGTCTTCTTGAAAGCTAAGTACCCCGTTGGGGAATCTTTTCTTGCCTCAGACCGATGTCGAAGTTAATAATTGCATTTCTTGTGGGAAGCAAATACCGCATAAGGATTTCCATTCCCTCTGCATTCCTTGCCTAGGCCCAAATCACGACGTCTCGGCCTGTCGTTTTTGTGCTACATTCAACAGACGCACTGTTAAGCGTCGGGTGGAGTTCGCCCAACACTATTCTGGCAAAAAATTTAATTACATTATGTCGTTGGATACTCCGACCCCAGTTTTGAGTAAAAGACACAAAGATAAGGACCGACATTCGAGGTCCGCGACTTCCACCGACACCACGCCAAAGCCGACTACAGGTGGTCCGGTTATCAGTGAGGCGCCTACACAGCCCCTGACTACCGACGACACTTCATTGGCGGTGTCTTCTGTGCCCGAGGTCGCAGGCTCTTCGACCCACACCCTGACTACAGATACCGAAGCCACTATTGGTGGTGAAACTCAGAGTTTAGATAGACCTGCCACCTCTCAAGTTGTCTTCAGGCCTTCCTTTTCTTTTTCCATCAAGGCTTTCACTAAGTCTAAATCAGCCATGCATACTAAAAGACAGGCTCCTCAGGGCCCTTCTGAAGGCTCCATGCCTAAAAAGCAGATGCTAAAATGGCTGAGGATTTGATTACTCTTATTAGGGGTTCTCAACCCCCCCCCCCCGGACAAAAGACCCAGAGTGGAGGAAGAATCCCCCTCCTTGGACCAGGCCTCCATTATTTCAGAACATTCTGAAGACCAGGAACATTCTTACTCCCCTTTTGAAGATTCTGATGCAGAGGAGTCCATTCCCTCTGTCTCCTCCCCTGAGGATTACTCTTTTATGGAAACCTTACATACCTTGAGGGAACACTTCCACTGGGAATGCCAAGAGTACTGAGACTCCAAGAAAAGGCTTAGGGATTTCCTCTTGCTCTCTCAGCACAGGCCTCTGGCTATACCTCCTGTCTTAGACATTCTAGATGACGTGTATTCAGAGGCCTGCCTTAACCCAGATTCTTTACCTCCAGCACCACTCAAGCCTGACTGGTATTACCGGGTACCTGACTCGCACCAATTCCTATACAAAAGCCATGCGGCTGACCCAGAAACTATATCACAGGGTCCCAAGGGAATTAAGGCCTCCACTGCTAAAAATCCATTACCTTCAGAGAGAGATTCCAGAGCTTTAGAGAGGTGGGGGAAAAAGGTTTACACCTTGGCCACCTTAACCATGAGGGCATTAAACTGTCAGTTCCATATGTTAAAGTACCAACAATTTCTGTTATCACAGTTGAGAAACAAAATGTCACAACCTGAACAACCAGACTTGAAGGAGTTGCAGGATTTGATACATAATGCAGAACAAGTGAGTAAGCATACCTTGCAATGTGGTTTTGATGCTTTAGAGGCCTCGGGTAGAGCTGCTGTTACAGGATCAGTCGTATGTAGACATGCCTGGCTCAAAGAGCAAACCTTACCAGATCATGTCAAAGCTAAATTACTAGATGCTCCTCTGCAAAAAGATGCATTATTTGGTGTTACAGCTGAGGAGGTATTAAAGAAAATGGAGGAAAAGGTAAAATCAATGCAAACATTAAAAGATTTCCTACAGGTACAACCTCCACATTTCAGTAGAAATTGGCCTTCCAAAAATTGGTCCTTTCCAGCCATGGACAGACCCCAAAGAGGTAGATACAGGCGCCCGAGGGGCAGATGGCAGTCTCAAGGATCATTTAGAGGCAGACAATGGCAAGCACCCACACAAAGAGGTGGTGAGGATAGTTCACAGCCATTCAGAAAGCAGAACCAATGACTTTCCCCTTTGCATGCCAAGCAAGGCTCAAATGGCAGCACCTTTAGGCGGAAAACTGGCATTATTTTCGAAAAATTGGCATATTGTCACAAAAGACAAATGGATCCTGGACATTATAGACAGAGGCTACATATTTCACTTTCACACCCTTCCAAAAATGAGAGGCATGCCAAACCTGCCACACAATCAAAGGGCAGAGGCACAAAAACAAATTTCAGATCTCATGGACATGAAAGCTATTCAACAGGTACCTGTACAAGAACAGGGTCAAGGTTTTTATTCCAGACTATTCCTGGTACCAAGGAAGGGAAAAGATTGGAGACCTATTTTGGACCTATCCATCCTAAACACATTTTTACTCATGCCAAAATTCAAGATGCTCACATTACAGCAGCTTCTTCCCATGCTGGGCAAGGAGTCTTGGCTGGTAACACTGGACCTCAAGGAGGCATACCTGCATGTCCCAATCAGACAAGATTGCAGAAGATACCTCAGATTTCTTGCAGGTTCAACCCATTATCAATTCTTTGCATTGCCCCTTGGCTTATCTACTGCACCCAGAGTGTTCACGAAATGCCTGGCATCAGTAATCGCCTACTGCAGACTTCAAGGGATACAAATATACCCATATCTGGACAACTGCCTGATTCAAGCGGGCAGCAAGCACATACTTATGAAACATCTGGCGTTTGTAATAATGTTGAATTCTCTGGGATACACAGTCAACAAAAAGAAATCAAGGCTAATACCCTCTCAAACAATAATTTTCCTGGGTGCCAGCTTGGATACAAACACCCAGATGGCCTACCTCACGTCAGAGAAACAAGGGCAACTAACTCAATACTTCAGAAAACTGGCAACTTTCACTAGGCTGACTGCAAGGAAAATCCTGCAGGCTCTAGGATTAATGGCATCTTGCATCCTACTGATCCCATGTGCAAAGCTGCATATGAGGAAACTTCAATGGTACCTAAAAAACCTATGGTCTCAACACAGCCACAGTTTGGAAACAATAATACCACTAATTCCATGTCTTCAAAAGGAATTTATGTGGTGGGCTCAAGCATGCCAAAGAAACACAGGTCTCCCATTCTGCAAGCCTCAAGCAAATCAAATAATCACAACACATGCCTCGGACTACGCCTGGGGGGCGCACATAACAGATCGGTGCATTCAGGGCAAATGGCCCCAAAAAGAATAGCACCTACACATCAATCAGAAGGAAATGCTAGCAGTAATAAATGCTATTATAGCTTTCAAAGACCTACTGCATCCAGGCCAGCTATTGATAAGGACGGACAACACCACAGTAATGTGATACATAAACAAACAGGGAGGTACCCATTCATACCCCCTATGCAGGCAAGCCATATCTCTTTGGAACATGGCTCTGGAATTACAAATCGAGCTTCAAGCACAGTACCTGCCAGGCAAAGAATACACACTGGCAGACAACCTAAGCAGAAATATGACAGATCCACACGAATGGAAGTTGCATCCTCAAGTTTTCACAAAGATTACTCAAGCATGGGGAAGGCCAGACATAGATCTCTTTGCCTCCCGCAGAAATCACCAATTGGCAAAATTCTGCTCAAGGACCTTTCATCCACAGGCCTGGAAAGTGGACGCACTCTCCTTCAGTTGGGCAACAATGACAGTTTATGCCTTTCCACCTCTCCCTCTGCTGCCCAAAGTTCTATTAAAAACAAGAGCAGACAGACCAAAGATGATTCTCATTGCTCCAGACTGGCCAAGACAACACTGGTACCCACTCCTGAACAGCTTGATGCATTCCCCACCATGGATCCTGCCCCTAATGCCTCTTCTACTGACTCAGCACAACTTCAAAACTCTTCACAGCCAGCTGAAAACACTCAATCTAGCCGCATGGAAGATTCCTTAAATTCACAACAGGCCCTACTCTCCAAGGAGGTGCAGGATGTCATTTTGGAGGCCAGAAGACCTTCTACAAGAAAAGCCTACTCTGCAAAATGGAAACGGTTTTGTGCCTGGAATGAGAAAAAGTGTCAGAATCCTGGAATACTGAATTTACCCCAAATATTACAGTACCTAGCTGAGATGCTAAGCAATGGACTTTCATTCTCCTCCATCAAAATCCATGCCTCAGCCATTTCTGCAGAATACAACACTGATCCTCCTTTATTCTCTCATCCCCTCTTAAGACAGTTCCTCAGAGGGGCTGAGAATATAAAACCCCCAAGGAAACAACCAGCACCTGCTTAGGACCTCAGTTTCATACTAGAAAAACTGACCTTGCCTCCTTTTGAGCCAGCTGATTCAACAGAACTGCAATACTTGTTTTGGAAAACAGCCTTCCTCCTGGCAATCACTTCAGCTCGTAGGGTTTCGGAACTACAAGCCCTCATGGCTGTGCAGCCTTTCATCATTTTCCATCAGGACAGTTACCTTACAAACCAATCCGTCCTTTATGCCAAAGGTAGTATCCAGGTTAGCCTTGAATCAGGCTATCCACTTGCCTACCTTTTACCCTAATCCTCAAAACAAAGGGGAAAGACTACTACATTCCTTGGACATTCACAGACAGCTGCGTTATTTGGACAGAACAAAGCCTTTCAGAAAATCAGAGCAACTCTTTGTGTCCTATGCTGCAGGAGCTCAAGGGAAGCCTATTTCCAGACAGACAATCTCAAAGTGGATAGCCCACTGCATACGTTTTTGTTACTCTTTTCATGGTAAATCTGTACCTGCAGGCATCAGATCTCACTCCACAAGGGCCACAGCTACCTCTGCAGCTTTCCTTAGGGGGGTTCCTACCAAAGATATTTTGGAAGCAGCCACTTGGAGTTCCATACATACCTTCTCCAAGCACTATCACCTACCATTATACTCCAAATCTAGAGCAGGCTTTGCCACTGCAGTCTTGCAGGGCATCCTGGCTCCTCCTAGTTCCACTTAGTGCCTACCACCCCTTTTTTAGCTTTGGGATTCTACCCATCTGTTATGACTGCAGCTGTATGCACGATGAACATAGTACAGTTTTGTACCTACCATAAATGTAGATGTTAGAGTGCTAATACAGCTGCAGTCCAGGTTTCCCTCCCTCCTTCCCCTCTTGGGACAGGCCTGACGGCTAACACCTCCTCCTACAACCAGATTGGGGTATTCTTTTATGGTGCATTTGCTTGCAACTACTGTTTTTTGATTATATTGCATTGCATTATTACATAATTTTATGTATTGCCTTCCTTCTGGGGGCACCTGACATCTGGGGCAAGAAAAACTGAAGAAAGTGGCGTCGGCTGGATCTTTTATACCCCTGTCGCACTGACGTCAGGGAGGAAGCGACGACAACCGACGCCGGACTTAGACTTTGGAATTCGGCCGACCGAGGACCCGCCTGACGGCAGGAAAACCCATCTGTTATGACTGCAGCTGTATTAGCACTCGAACATCTACATTTATGGTAGGTACAAAACTGTACTTTTCCTTTTCCTACAGTTTTTCAGATTTATCACACACATCTCTCTTGTCTGCAGGAATAATGTTCATTGCATGTCCAACAGTAACAAAAAGGATTTACTGCACGTTTTGTTCGTTCATTAAAATATAAATCTGTAAAATATCCTAAATTTTGACTTACATAGGTTCATAGGTTCATACTAGGCTATCTGCCCTAGGGCATTTATAAGCCTAGCCAGAGTATGTTTGGCTTTCGCCACCCATTTTCAATTAATTTTGCTATGCCCTTTTTCGAGGTTAGTATACTGTGCCTCTGTCTAACAGTGACACAGAAGTGATACCCGGGGTAAACCTACGATCTCCCATCCACTCATCAAGATTCCTCTTGAAAAGAGTCAATGAGGGACTCTGCCTAACCTGGACTGGGATTTTATTCCAGAGTGAAGGGAGCCTCTGGGTTATGAATCTGTCCCTCCAGCATGTCCTATTTATTTCAGTGCTGAGGTTCAAGTCTCTCGAGCGTGTAGCTCTATGGGATTTGGATTTTTTGAGGTGCAGCATGTCCCTTAATTCCGGGTTGGACATGGCCTTATCGTCAGGCACAGGTCACCTCTGAGCAGGCGGTATGCCACTGAGTAGAGCTGGAGTTTCTTTAACCGGGCAGCATATGGCATCTGTTTGAGCCCTTTGATCCTCTTGGTGAGGTACTTTTGGGGTCTTTCCAGTTGCTGCAGGTGTTTGGTAAGGTACATCCCAAAAGGGGCATTGTACTCAATTATGGGCCTGATGAGGGATGAGTAAAGAGGCACGATGACCTCCCCTAATCTAGATGTGAATCCCTTCATGATTAGGTGGGCTATATAAAATGTTTTTCTAACCACTTTGGCCACGTTGTTGTCAAATGAGAGATTGCTATCAATTTGGGTCCCCAGGTCCCTAATTACTTCTTCTGTACTTAATGGATTACCACCTATGTGGTAATTTGTGGGCACTTTGTTTTTGCCAAAGGGATGACTATACACTTTTGGCGTTTAGCTTGAGGCCATGGCTCTGGCACCAGTTGTCTGTTTCTACGAGGCCCTTTTGGAGGATGCTTGTGTTGGCTGGAGAGTCTATTATGGCGCCCAGTTTGCAGTCATCTGCGAACTTGGTCAGCCACAGTCCTTCCGTGTTGGCCTGTACCTCTGAGAAATATATACCAAACAAGAGAGGTCCCAGGACTGAGCCTTGTGGGACGCCACTTGTAACTGGTTTGGAGTCTGACATGGCTCCAGCAATTCTAACCATGTGGGTTCTGTCCTTGAGCCAGTTTGCAACCCATCTAGTGACATAGGGGTTTATATTTAAGCTGGTGAGCTTATCTATAATGCCAGTGGGGTATTGTATCGAAGGCTTTTCGCGAGGTCCAGATAGGTTGTGTGGACCACCTTCCCTTCGTCAATGGCCTTGGTGACTGTTTCAAAGAAGTCAACCAGGTTTAAGAGGCAGGATCTGCCCTTAACAAAGCCAAACTGGGTAGGATCCAGTGTCTGTAGGTCCCCAATATCTTTATTTATGAGGTCCATGATGATCCTTTCCATAGCTTTGCAGACCAAGCTAGTCAGGCTTATGGGGCGATAGTTTCCAGGGTCCGTCGAGGCACCACCTTTGTGGAGAGGGACCACTGTTGCTGTACGCCACTCTTTGGGTACATATCCTGTAGTAAGTCTGAGACTGAACAGTAGTTTTATGTTTGGGTTTATCTCTTCTTGGAGTTCATGTAGGACGCAGCCTGGGACACCGTCTGGTCCCATTGATGCTGTGTTTTTTGCTTTGGAGAGGGCGGCTCCCACCTGAGCATCTGAGATGTCAGGGGGGCAGCACTCTGCTGGGATAGATA
This sequence comes from Protopterus annectens, assembly GCF_019279795.1. Taxonomy (NCBI): domain Eukaryota; kingdom Metazoa; phylum Chordata; order Ceratodontiformes; family Protopteridae; genus Protopterus; species Protopterus annectens. Next base: position 1,944,041,872 of record NC_056731.1, read on the forward strand.
TTTGCCCTTTTGGTGGGGAGGGGTGGGAGAAGTTTGCGCTGAACCTGTCAGCTAGGATGTTGGCAATGTCTGTGGGATCAGTGTATTTTTTGTCATTTTGGACTAATTCTGAGCATATCTGGGAATTCCCACCCAGGTTCCTAACATAACTAAAGAAAGCCTGATAGTGTCCTGTGCAATTTTTCTCTCGAAGCTGGCCTTTGACGATTTTATGAGTGCCCTTCGTTTTTTGCTAATACTGATCAGAGATGCCTTCCCTTTTTGGGATTTTGCTCTATCATGTAGTAGCTTCCTCCTTCTATTGTATAGTTTGCTTATGGCTGGGGTCCACCAGACAGGTAGTCTGCCTTTGGAGGATTGGGTCTTGGTTTTATTTGGGATTGCATGATCCATGCAGTCCTGAAGGTGTTCATAGAATGCATTTATAAAGGATTCTGCGGTCTGGGCCGTATTTTCCACAGGCCGGGGCTTTGAAGGATTCCACCTCGGTTTTGAGGAGTGTGAAATTTGCTTTAGAAGTTTTTCACTGTGGTTTTCTGGGCAGGGGTGGGGTCGGGATGTGAATATCCAGTGAGATCAGTTTATGGTCTGATCTTACCAGTGAGGGATACACTTCTGGTCTGGAGCATAGAGTCCCCATGTTGGTGATGATCAGGTCCAGTATGTTTTCCCCTCTTGTGGGAGTGGTAACAAGTTGTTCCATAGCATTTGAGTTTATGAATTCTAGGAACCTTTGGGCAATGGTGTTGGAGCTAGAGTAATGCTCCCAATCTATGTTTGGGTAGTTGAAGTCGCCCAATATAATGGTGTTCGGAGAGACCTTCATATTTTCCAGTGTTCTCAGGAAGGCCGAGTGGGTTTCCTGGGTTTGGGAGGGCTTACAGACCGGTTCTTACTCGTCACATTCAAAGAACTTTGTGGGGCATTTAAATAATGTTCCATTAATCACTGGGGTCCAGTCGAGGACCCTAAACCACCAACTGCCCCCATAGCAGAGGTGGAATCTTCATGGAGCACTCTAGGAACATCCACATTTGGATTGGAAGCCATAATATCATACAACCAAAGTTCCTGGAATCAAATCTACCAGGACTTAGACGATCCAGATGCTTGTTCAATAGGAACAGCAGCAGGAAAACACAAGCAAATAATCCACATTTTTATTAAAAAAAAACATTCTAGCGCCTCTGTGTAACCACCTTTACAGAATACAAAATTTCTTACAATCAACTCACTATACATATATATATATATATATATATATATATATATATATATATATATATATATATATATATATAATTTCAATTAAGTTTCCACCATTATCTAATTAAATTAAACAATTAATTAAAGCAGAATAAAATCTTTTAAAGTAAACCCTTCCAATTTACTTCATTATTAAGCCCCATAGGGGGCAATGTGTTGTACTTTAAAATATAAGTAGACTCTTTTTATATATAAGCTTTTCTTTTAGTAACAATTAATTTTCATATTTCTCATTTATTTGTTCCAAAAAGGTACCTTGCAATAATAAAGTATTACTTTTATGTGCAACTTTAAAGTGTGCAGAAGTAGCGTTTTCCTCAATTTGATTCTTAATGTTGCTCATAAGTTCTAAAACTTGAGTTTTAAACATCCTTTTCGTCGCCCCAATGCAAAATAAGTTACAGGGGCATTTCAGTGCATAGATTACCCCTTACCAGTGCAAAAAAACGTCCCTTTGCATGCGTTTTGATATTATTAATACACTTAAAGTTACTATTTGTGCACAAAGTGAACATTTGCCACATGGACTAGTACCTACTTTCACTGGCACATTCTCTATACTCATGCTCAGGGAAAATAAAGTTTCCATGCACTAACATGTCACGTAGACTTTTACTCTTGGTATAGGACAATGTGGGATATTTTGGTAACAATTTTACCAATACTTTCTTTTCTCAAAAATCCCCAATAATGTTTAACCGTATTAGTAATTTCTTTACTTTTGATATTCTGCAGGGACACAAAATACATTTTTCTTTAAAAGAAAACTTTTACTTGATGGTTGTTCTTGTATTTCCCTTCCTTCCTTTAACCTATCTCTATTCACTCAATTCCTAGCCACAGTTTTAGCTTGTGCACATTTTACAACATCAGGGTCATAACCCCACCTCTTGATATCTTAGTAGTCTGTCCTTCTTTTAAATATGCTCACTGGACATGGGTGCCACCAAGAAATGTTCTCACATTGTTTAATTTCTGCACCAACTCATTTTGTGAAATGTGTAAGAACTTAGCCTTCTTCCACAAATAAAAAGTTTCAAGTATTAGAGGCCATTTTCTTAAGTGATCTAGTCAAGGACATGTCTGAATAATATGTAGAAGTAGACATGGTACTGCAAGATCGCCTTAGATAAAGGATGTGTTGGAGTACACTATGAAATATCCTGATTCTCTGGCATCCAGCTCTTAGGCCTCCAGTCAAGTTTTGTACCCTGAAGATTACACCGATTTTATTCATGACCATGAAGCCAGGTTTGGAATGGTGGATCTGAAAGTGAATCCCACTGAAATAGTTAGATTTTTAGGGACTGTGCCATCAGATGGAGACTGGACTTTGATTAAATAGAGCAAATCAGTTATGCTTTGTGTTCATTAACAGTAAGAGCAGTACTGATTTGTGTTGCTCATATGAGCAAAAGACTAAGGCAGTTCAGAAGATGCAACCAGAACAATTACAGAGCTCCAAAGAGCTCACCCATCCCAGAGAACAACTGTGACTATGTTCTACCCCAACCTCCCTTACTTCTTCCTCCCCTCAAAGCCTCTGGCAGGAGGACTCTCCTTTGTAAACCAATGGAAAACAGTCACCAAAGACCAGTGGGTTCTCAGGATTATAGAGAAAGGGGTACTGTGTACAGTTCAGCGAAATAGCACCCTTCTTGGACATTCCAGAAGAGCAAGAAAAAGCCTATTGCCACCAATCCTTGGGAAGCTACTTCAGCACAGATCAGTCTAAACTGTCCTTCCAGGAAAAGAAGGAATAAGATGTTCATTGTGTTACACTGCTGCAGTCCATCACACTAGGGTTATCCTGCCGTCAGGTAGTCCCGCAGTCGGCCAGAGTTCCAAAGTCTTGGTCTGGCGTCGGTTGCTGTCGCTTCTTCCCTGACGGCAGTGCGCCAGGGGTATATAAGAGGCATCCAACACCGTTTTCTTCAGTCTTTCTTGCCGTGCGGTGCCCGAAGCAGAAGCAGTTCGCAAGTGCCGGTCGGCTGACTCCTGAGATTTTCAATTTGAATTTCAGACCGAAGTCTTCAATAAAGCTAAGTACCCCGTTGGGGAACCTTATCTTGCCTCAGTCCGATGTCAGAAAAAGTTAACAATTGCATTTCTTGTGGGAAGCAAATACCTCATAAGGACTTTCATTCTTATTGTATTTCTTGCTTAGGCCCAGACCACGACATCCACAAGGTTGTTGGTTTTGTGCTAGGTTTAGTAAACGAACTATTAAACGTCGTTTTAACTTCGCCCGACATTACTTTGGTAGGAAATTTAATTATACCATGCCGTCGGAGCAACCGACGACCGGCATACATAAAAAACACAAGAATAAGGACAGGCAGCCAAGACCCAAACCAGACTCCGAGGCCTCTGCTGGGCCAGTCGCCGGTTCTCCCGTTTTCAGTGAGGCGCCTACGCAGCCCCTGACGACTGATGATTTTGAACCTCAGACGGCTTCCGATTCCCAAGCGGAGATTACTAGGCCGCCGCAGCCTTCATCTTTAGCCCCTTCCGACTCCAGAGTAGAAGGAGATTCCAGTGCAGTTGAAACGCCTTCAGTTGCAGAAGATGTCTTCAGACCGACTACACTCAACATCAAATCTTATGCAAAGCTGAAAACTCCTTTAAAAACAAGAAAGACTGTACAGCAGTCTCCAGTACAAGGCCCCATGCCTAAGAAACAGATGCTTAAGATGGCTGAAGATTTAATTACCCTAATCAGGGGTTCCCATCACCCTCCTGATAAAAGGCCAAGACAGGAGGAGGATTATGCTTCCTCTGACCAGGTCTCAATTTCCTCAGATTCTTCTGAGGAACAGGAATACTCTTTTCCCCCTTATGAAGACTCTGATGCTGAAGAGTCTAGTCCCTCAGCATCTCCCCCAGAAGACTACTCTTTTGGGGAAACTTTACATACCATGAGGGAACATTTCCACTGGGAAGGCCAGGATTACTCTGATTCTAAGAAAAGGCTCCGTGAGTTCATTTTACTACCCCAGCACAGACCACTTGCTATCCCTCCCATGTTAGACATTGTGGATGATGTTTACTTAAAATCTAGCCTTAACCCAGACTCTCTACCTCCTGCACCAGCCAAACCAGACAGATACTACAGAGTGCCTGACTCACACAAATTCCTATATAAAAGCCCTGTTTTTGATCCAGAAACCATTTTCCAGGGTCCCAAAGGGGTTAAGGCCTCTATTGCTAAAAATCCTGTACCCTCTGAAAGGGATTCCAGAGCACTAGACAAGTGGGGAAAGAAAGTATATACCTCATCTACTTTGGCTATGAGGGCCTTAAATTGCCAGTTTCACATGCTGAAATATCAGCAATATCTGATGTCTCAATTAAAACAAAAAATGATCACACATTCAGAGCAGCCTGATTTCAAGGAAATGCAAGATTTGTTGCATGCAGCTGAACAAGTGGGAAAACATACTTTACAATGTGGATTTGATTCATTGGAGGCATCCTGTAGAGCAGCAGTGACTGGGTCTGTCATACGTAGACATGCTTGGTTAAAAGAACAAACCCTACCTGATCATGTTAAAGCAAAGTTAATGGATGCACCTTTACAGCACAATGTTTTATTTGGTGTAAAAGCAGAAGAGGTTTTAAAGAAAATGGAGGATAAGGCAAAATCTATGCAGACGGTCAAGGATTTTTTTACAGGTCCAACCCCCTCGTTTCAGCAGAAACTGGCCAACAAAAAACTGGTCCTTTCCAGCTTCTGACAGACCACAGAGGGGCAAATACAGATGCCCAAGGGGCAGAGGTCAGTCACAAGGCCCTTACAAGCCTCGACAATGGGGTACCACAACCCAGAAAGGAGCAGAAGACAGGCCACAAGCTGTCAGAAGACAAACACAATGACTTAACCCTCAGACTGCCAAGCAAATCTCTCTTGGCAGCTCCCTTGGGAGGAAAATTGGCACTTTTTGCAGACAACTGGTACATCATCACAAAAGGCAAATGGGTCCTAAATATTGTCTCACAAGGATACAGATACTACTTTCACACTTTGCCAAGGATAAAAGGAATGCCAAACCTGCCACCAAATCAATGGCAGAGGCTCAAAAACAAATTATAGCTCTCATGGACATGAGAGCCATTCAGCAGGTACCTACACAAGAGCAAGGACAATGATTTTACTCAAGACTCTTTCTAGTCCCCAGAAAGGACAAAGCCTGGAGACCCATTCTGGACCTTTCAATTCTAAACACTTATCTGCAAGTACCCATATTCAAGATGCTAACACTACAGCAGCTTCTTCCCATGCTGGGCAAGAAGGCGTGGCTAGTAACATTGGATCTCAAGGAGGCATACCTGCATGTCCCTATCAGACAAAATTGCAGAAGATACCTCCGATTTATTGCAGGTTCAACTCATTATCAATTCTCTGTACTGCCCTTTGGCTTATCTACTGCGCCCAGGGTCTTCACAAAATGCCTGGCACCAGTAATTGCATACTGCAGACAAAGAGGAATTCAAATATATCCACACCTGGACGACTGCCTTATTCAAGCAGAAAGCAAGGGCATTCTCTTAAAGCATCTGGCGTTTGTCAAACACCTATTAAGTTGCCTAGGGTACACAGTAAACGAAAAGAAATCAAAACTAGTGCCCTCTCAAAACATAATATTCCTGGGTGCCAGCTTAAATACAACGGCCCAGATGGCTTACCTCACACCAGACAAGCAAGAACAGCTGACTCAATACTTCAAAATGATGGCAACGAAGACCCCAACTCCTTGCAAGAAAAATTCTGCAGGCCTTGGGATTCATGGCGTCTTGCCATACTACTAATACCATTTGCAAAACTGCTTATGAGGAAATTACAGTGGTACCTGAAAAGCATATGGACGCAGCACAGCCACAGCTTGGAAACAATAATACCACTCATTCCCTGCCTTCAACAGGAGTTTCTATGGTGGGCTCAGGCATGTCACCTCAACAAGGGTCCACCTTTTACCTTACCCACAGCCAGGCAAACTATAACAGTTGCATCGGATTATGCCTGGAGAGCACACATGGCAGGACAGTGCATTCAGGGCAAATGGTCTACAGGTCAAAGGCATCTGCATATCAATCAAAAAAAAATGCTAGTTGTACAAAATGCCCTAACAGCTTTCAAGGACCACCTACATCCAGGGCAACTCCAAATAAAGACGGACAACACCACAGTAATGTGGTACATAAACAAGCAAGGGGGCACACACTCCTACCCCCTATGCAGGCAAGCAATGACCTTGTGGAACACAGCACTGACCTACCAAGTTCATCTACAAGCACAATTCCTGTCAGGAAAGAAAAACACATTGGCAGACTATCTAAGCAGAAGCATCATGGATCCTCACGAGTGGAAACTAGAGCCACAAGTGTTTGCAATAACTCAAAAATGGGGACGCCCAGACATAGATCTGTTTGGCAACCCCCAAAACTACCAACTTAGGAAATTTTGCACAAGGACATTCCACCCACTAGCTTGGAATGTGGACGCCCTCTCATTCAGTTGGAAAACATTAACAGTGTATGCTTTTCCTCCACTGCCTCTTCTACCAAAGGTGCTGCTGAAAGTCAGATTAGAGAGGCCACAAATGATACTCATTGCTCCAGACTGGCCACGCCAACACTGGTATCCAATACTAAGGAACATGGCTCACAGCCCACCATGGATTTTGCCTCAAATTCCTCACCTGCTCATGCAGCAAAACAATCCGATTCTACACAGCCAGCTTAAGACTTTAAATCTGGCTGCATGGCAAATTACCTAGGCAACCAGCCAACACTCCTCCCTAAAGCTGTTATGGATATCATTCTGGAGGCCAGGTGGCCCAGCACCAGGAAAACCTATTCAGAGAAATGGAAAAGATTTTGCGACTGGAACCAGACTAAAGGCCAAACTCCCCTTGTTCCAAACATTCCTCAGATTCTACAATATTTAACTGAGTTGTTGCACAAAGGACTTTCTTTTTCATCTACTAAGATCCATGCCTCAGCGATTTCAGCTCACTACAACACGGATCCTCCTATTTTTTCACATCCACTGCTAAGACAGTACCTCAGAGGGGCTAAGAACATAAGACTTCCCAGGAGAGCACCAGCACCAACTTGAGATCTCAACTTTGTTCTGGAAAAGCTTACACTGCCGCCCTTTGAACCAGCTTTTACAGCTGATCTACAGTTTCTATCATGGAAAACTGCCCTGCTGCTAGCAATAACTTCAGCACGAAGAGTCTCGGAGCTACAGGCCCTAATGGCAGTGGAGCCTTTCCTCATTTTTCATCAAGACAGAGTCACTCTACGAACTAACCCTTCCTTTATGCCAAAGGTGGTGCCCAGTGTGGCCCTAAACCAAACCATTCATTTACCCACCTTTTTCCCAAATTCCCCAGAACAAAGGAGAAAGGCTCCTGCACTCTTTGGACATTCACAGGCAAGTACGTTACTACTTGGATAAAACTAAGGCTTTCAGAAAATCTGATCAGCTCTTTGTATCCTATGCTGCAGGATCACAAGGAAAAGCTATCTCAAAACAGACCATTTCAAAATGGATAGGACATTTTATCCGTTTCTGCTACACACATCATGGGAAACCGGTACCTGCTAGCATTAGGTCCCATTCCACCAGGGCTACAGCTACATTAACAACCTTTCTCAAGGGGGTACCAACCAAGGATATTTTGGAGGCTGCAACTTGGAGTTCAGTGCACACCTTCACCAAGCACTACCACTTACCTCTATACTCTAAAACCAGAGCTGGCTTTGCCACTGCAGTTCTGCAGGGCCTACTGGCTTCTCCAAACCCTGTTTAATTCCACTGCCCATCCTTAGCTTTGGGATTCAACCCAAGTGTGATGACTGCAGCAGTGTAACACGATGAACATAGTACAGATGTCCTTCAAGGATGCATCTGCAGTCCTTACAAATGGGTTGTCCTGTCGTCAGGCAGCCCTTCGGTTGGCTGGATTCCAAAGTCTGGGTCTGGCCTCGGCTGGTGTCGCACTTCACCCGACGTCATAGCTGCAGTTCTTCGGGTATAAAGGCATCAGCCGACGCCATTTTCCTCAGTCTTTCTTGCCGCGTGGCGCCCGAAGCAGAAGCTGTTCGCAAGTGCCGGTCGGTCAGAACCAGAGATTACTACTACAAGTACCGAAGACTTCTAAAAAGCTAAGTACCCCGTTGGGGACTCTTTCTTGTCTCAGCCGATGTCAGAAAAAGTGAATAACTGTTTAAATTGTGGGAAACAAATACCTCATAAAGATTTCCACTCTTACTGCTTGCCTTGCTTAGGCCCAGACCACGACGTAGCAGCTTGTCTAGCCTGTGCTTCTTTCAACCGACGGATGCTTAGACGTCGGTCGGAATTTGCTGAAGAGTTTTTCGGCTCCGCTTTTGCTTACATTATGCCGTCGGATACTCCGACTTCGCAAATTTCTAAAAAAACGCAAGGAAAAGGACCGACACTCGTGGACCGCGGTTTCGGCCGAAACCGCGGTTAAGCCAACCGCGAGTGTCTCGGTTTCGGTTGAAACAGAGTCCACGGTTCTTCCTTCGGCCGAAAGCTTGCCACTTACCGAGGCCTCATCCAGCTTGGCTGAATCTGCTACTGAAATCCCACCTGCTCTTGCAGGTTCACAGGATTTATCTGATACTATCCCTTTGGATATTTCTACCCCTGCATGTGGAGCTGCTAGGCCTCCTGCATCCATGTCGATTAAGGCCTTTGCCAGGGCTAAAGCAGCAAAAACTACCAAAACTGTGCCTGTTAAGACCCCCTCTCACAGGCCCAGTTCCAGTTCACAAATGCTTAGTCTAGCAGAGGATCTCATTTCTTTGATCCGGGGATCCCAACCACATCCAGACAGGGCCTCTCACCCACCTCCAGAGAAGAGGACTAGAGTAGAGCCCCCTGAGCCAGTTTCTTCAGATGGCTCCTCTGATGAATCAGATAATTCTAACCCTCCAGAGGCCCCCTTTTCTCCTTATGAGGACTCTGATGCAGAGGAGTCCATTCCTTCTGCCTCTCCGCCTGAGGAATTTTCATTTGGGGAAACCTTGCATGCTATGAGGGAACAATTTCAATGGCAGGGCCAGGATTTTTCAGACTCTAGGAAAAGGCTTAGAACCTTTTTGCATTTGCCACAGCATAGGCCTTTAGCCATTCCTCCAGTACTTACTGTTGTGGATGATGCTTTTAATGATGCTTGTACTGCTCCTGATTCTCTTCCTCCGGCCCCTGCTAAGCCAGATAGGTACTACAGGGTTCCGGACACACATCATTTGTATAAGGCCCCTTTTGCAGATCCTGAAACTATCTCCCAGGGACCCAAGGCTGTAGCAGCTACCTCTACCAAAAACCCCCTCCCCTCTGAAAGGGAATCTAGGGCCTTAGAGAGATGGGGTAAAAAAGTTTACACTTCTGCTACTCTTTCAGCTAGGGCCTTGAACTGTCAATTCCACATGATTCAGTATCAGGAATTTATGTTAGACCAGTTAACTAAAAAACTGTCCTCGGATGAACCAATAGACAAAAAATCTGTACAGGAAATGGTACATAACATTCAGCAGGTCAGTAATCATTCCTTAAAATGCGGCTATGATGCACTGGAGGCTTCCTTTAGATCATCCATGACTGGCACAGTGATCAGAAGACATGCATGGTTAAAAGAACAGTCCTTACCGGACCATGTTAAATCAAAGCTCCTAGATGCTCCCATGGATAAGCTCAATTTGTTTGGATCCCCTGCACAGCAGGTGCTGAAGAAGGTGGAAGAGAAAGCAAAATCTGTCCAGACAGTCAAGGATTTCTTGCAGGTCCAGCCTCCAAGGTTTAGCAGGAACTGGCCTTCCAAGAATTGGTCCTTTCCAGACACCTCCAGAGCTCCGAGAGGCAGGAATAGACGCTCAAGAGGCAGGGGTCAATCCAGAGGTGCCTACAGGGGACGTCAATGGCAGGCTAACAACCAGCGAGGTACAGCCACAGATCCAGCCACCACCACTTCCACAGGACAATCACATTGACTTGGCTCTGGCACCGCCTACCAGGGAACAACTAGAGGCACCCTTAGGCGGGAAGCTAGCCTTATTTTCAGTAAACTGGCATTACATCACAGGAGACAAATGGATTTTACAGACAATAGACCAAGGTTACAGGTTTCATTTCCATACTCAGCACAGATCCTCGTGGTGGCCAGCAGAGTAATCCAAGCTTCAGAGAGCTAAAAAAGCGACTTTACCTGATTTAAGTATATTTTTTGTGGCTTTCCACTTCTATTTATCTAGCAACTGTATTTCGCCTGCTTGCTGATACATTGTTATTGTTTTTCTGCATTTATTCTGTTATTGCACTTTATTTCTCAGTTTGTTACTTTTAAAATCTGTAATTGTTGCAAATTGTTTGTGTAGGCTGTGATAGCCGATTTATAGCATTTATAAGTGTTTACTGTATCTGTTTCTGCTTGTTTTCTGAAAAAAAAAAAAAATATCTCTTGTTTTCCCGCCTTACTGAGCTAGAGTAGTCCAGTTTCAGAGCTTGCTGATCCCTGGACTTTGTTTGCAGTTCCTGTTACTAATTCTTTGCCTAATTTGGAAGAGAGGAAGTTCCCTTGCTTACCAGTGGGAGTGGGAAGCATTGAGCTGCCTGTTGGTCCAGTTTTGTGAGGTTTCAGCCAGTAACTTGTAGTCTATTGGTCGTTTTGGGACAGTTCCTAGCTTCTTTCAGCCCCCTGATATAAAACACGCTAAACGCGCGTTTGCGCGGTTTAGCGATTGCTTCGGAGCTGCTACCGTTACACTAGGGCAGCGCCGGTTAAGCAGATTTAAACTATTAGGGCTACCTAAAGTCCACTCTTCAAATTTTCCCTTAAAACTACCTTCCTCGAACTGTACTACTGATCTAATCAGCATATCCTATAACTAAAAAGATCATCTCTACCTGACTCCGAGTAGACTATTCTTTATCTGTTAAACCTAGCACTTGCTCCTACAATACTTATCACCTTGATACAGCACTCTTGTTATAGATAGTACCCCAAAAAGGCGAACCCCATTTCTCGGACACCCACATCCCCCGGAATCTCTTTTAAAGTTTTTTTGTCTATTCCTTCTAGCATGTCGAGGGATCAATTGCTAGTGTCCTCTCCTGCTCAGCTGGTGAACCTGGGAATACTGAGGCAATGTTACAATTGCCTCATGTACACAGACAACCCTCTCCTCCTCCCACAAAACACAAATACATGCGAGAGATGCAACTATACGGCCAAACTGGAGGCTGAGCTCTCTCAACATAGGACTGGCAAGACCAGACAGGAGGAGAAGGTTACCACACACACTATAGACCCAGTCTCACATAGTACCATCACAACCTCAAATCATACACATAAACACACAAAGACATACTCGGAGGCTCTGAGCAAAAATCTACCAAAACAGCAGAGGCCACCAAAGCAGACACCCAAACAACTACCACCTCAGAACACACCTGCAACACATAGACCTCACAGTCAGAGTGTCAAACAGTCACAGCCCTTAAGGCCAAACACAATGCCAGACACACTAGTCATTGGTGACTCCATAGTCAGACACACTGACGTCCCGCTCACCAGACTGAGTAAGGAGAGGGTTACAGTAAGCTGCCTGTCGGGCGCTAGAATCCGCCACATAATGCAAGCACTCAGGTCTCTCAACAGCAGGTACAAATATGACTCAGTCATTGTCCACGCTGGTGTAAACGACCTGAGACGTACCTCCTTGGACTACATGAAAAGAGACATTGAGGAGCTCTCTGATTATGTAGCCCAGGCAGGTATGACCCTGACCTTGAGCAGTATCCTACCTTCACCAAGAATGATGCCACAATACAGAGATAAGATGATCAGCTTTAACAATTGGCTTAAACTCTGGTGTCATTCAAAGGGGATCAATGTCTGTCTGCCTGGGATGACATGCTGGACAAGCCACACTGCTTCATGAGGGACGGCTTGCACCTGTCACCCTGGGATTCGGATATTGGCAAAGGCTCTTGCCACCCCATAGTGCCTTTTTAGGCAAGGCTCAAATTCTAAACCTACCACCCTAGAACACAAAAATGGAAAAAGCTAAGGGTAATGCTGCTCAATGCCAGAAGTCTCAATCTCAAAATGCACGCACTCGAGGCCCTTCTCAGTATGGAGAACATCGATGTCTGTGCTGTGACAGAAACCTGGTTCAAGGCTCCTGAGAGCACCCCAGCACTATCAGGTTTTACCTCATACCATGCGTTCCGGCCCCAAAATCCGGACAATACCAAGAAAGGAGGGGGGATATCCATATTCATCAAGGACACCCACACCTCAAGATTGGTGGCGCATACGATGCATCGGAGACCATCCAGGTGCAATTAACCATAGGCAAGACTGTTCTGCAAATTGTAGCATGTTACAGGCCACCCTCACAAACTCAGGAACCTAACATGGCTTTCCTGAAAACACTGGAGGGGATAAATGTATCTCCAAACACCATCATACTAGGTGACTTCAATTACCCTAATATAGACTGGGAACACTACTCAAGCCCAAATACCCTAGCCCAAAAGTTCCTGGAATTCATAAACTCAAAACGCCATGGAACAACTGGTCACCATCCCCACAAGAGGAGAAAACATACTTGATCTCATCATCACGAACATGGGAGCACAATGTTCAACACCGGAAGTATACCCCTCACTGGTGAGATCAGATCACAAACTAATCTCGCTGGAGGTCCTCATCCCACCCCCACCTGAAATAAAAAGACCACAGTAAAGAACTTCTCGAAGCCGACTTCACACTTCTAAAGACTAGTGTGGTCTCCTTTAAGGCCCCGAGCCAGTAGGAAAACAGTACCCAAGCCGCTGAATCACTTACAAATGCCTTCTACCAGCACCTACAGGACTGCATGGATAAGGCAATCCCAAGCAAAACAAAGACTCTTTGTACCAAAGGCAAGCATCCAGTCTGTTGGACCCCAGCCATAAACAAACTCTACAACAAAAGGAGGAAGCTACTACAAGATAGAGCAAAATCCTTAAAAGGTAAGACACCTTTGATCACTACAAGTAAAAACTAAGAGCTCTCATAAAATCATCCAAAGCAAACTTTGAGAGAAAAATAGCTAAAGACTCAAAAGACAATCATAAGGCCTTCTTCAGCTATGTTAGAAACCTGGGAGGAAACTCCCAGATATGCTCAGAACTAGTTCAAAATGATGTGAAGATTACTGATCCTACAGACATTGCCAACATACTGGCTGACAGGTTCAGTGCAAACTTCTCCCAAAGGAGAGATATCTATACCAAGCGATTGTAGCCCCCAAACATCTCTAACGCCCAAGTGAGAACTGCTCTCTCCAAAGCAAAAAACACAGCATCCATGGGACCTGATGGTGTCCCCGGCTGTGTGCTCCACGAACTCAATGAGGAATTAAACCCACAGCTAGGACAGCTGTTTAATCATAGTCTCACCTCTGGATACGCACTCCAGGAGTGGCACTGCGACAGTGGTCCCACTTCATAAAGGCGGTGCCTCCACCGACCCTGGAAATTACCGGCCCATTAGCTTGACAAGCCTTATCTGCAAAGCCATGGAGAGGATCATAATGGATCTCATAAACAAAGACATAGGGAATTTGTAGACTTTGGATCCAACCCAGTTTGGCTTTGTCAAAGGCAGATCATGCCTTTTAAACTTGGTTGACTTTTGAAACAGTCACCAAAGCCATTGATGAGGGAAAGGCAGTCCATACAGCATACCTCGATCTGGTGAAAGCTTTCGATACAATACCCCACTCGGGTATCATTGAAAAACTCATCAGCTTAAATGTTAACCCATACATCACAAGATGGGTTGCAAACTGGCTGAGTGACAGAACCCACAGGGTCAGAGTTGCTGGCGCCATGTCAGACTCTAAGCCTGTCACAAGTGGTGTCCCACAGGGCTCAGTCCTGGGCCCACTCTTGTTTGGCATCTACTTCTCCAGTACAAGCAAACACAGGAGGGTTATGGCTGACAAAGTTTGCAGATGACTGCAAACTGGGCGCCATAGTCGAAAACACATCTGACACAGATATCCTTCAGAAAGGTCTCACAGAAACGGATAACTGGTGCCAGAGCCATGGCCTAAAGTTAAATGCCAAAAAATGCATAGTCATACCCTTCGGGAAAAACAAGGTTACCCTAGCTACCATATAGGTGGCAATACACTGAGCACAGAAGAAGTTATTAGGGACCTGGGGACCCAGGTTGACAGTAGCCTGTCATTCGACACCCATGTAGCTAAAGTAGTTAGGAAGACCTTCTACATTGCCCACCTTATCATGAAGGGATTCACATCTAGATCAAGGGAGGTCATAGTTTCCCTGTACTCATCACTCATCAGACCAATGATTGAGTACAATGCCCCATTCGGAATGTATCTGACCCGACACTTGCAGCAGCTGGAGAGGCCACAAAAGTTCCTCACCAAAAGGATAAAGGGACTCAAAAATCTGTCCTATGCTGCCCGACTGAAAGAACTTCAGCTCTATTCAGTCACTTACCGCTTGCTCAGAGGTGACCTGTGCCTGACATACAAGGCCATGTCAAACCCAGATTTGATGAATATGCTTCACCTCAATAAATCTAGATCCGTCAGAGCCACAAGGGCGGGAGACTTAAACCTTGACACGGCTATTAATAGGACGTGCTGGAGGGATAGATTCATCACCCAAAGACTCCCTATGCTGTGGAACAAAATCCCGGTATATGTGAGGCAGAGCACCTCGCTGGCCTTGTTCAAGAGAAATCTTGACCAATGGATGGGAGATCGCAGATATACCCCAGGGATTACCTCATTGCCACTGCTCGACAGAGGCACAGCAAAACAATGGGTATAGTTCCCCATACTAAAGGGTGGTGTAAGCCACAAAACTATGGGCTAGGCTTGTAAATGCCCTCGGGCAGATAGCCTAGTATAAACCTATGATATGAACCCATGAACCTATGAAGAGAGGAATGCCAAACCTACCTCCAAATCAGAAGACAGAAGCTCTAGAACAAATAACACACTTACTAAAGATGAGAGCTGTAGAAAGAGTACCATCTATGGAACAAGGGCAAGGATTTTACTCCAGACTCTTCCTGGTACCAAGAAAAGAAAACCAATGGAGACCTATTCTCGACCTGTCCGCTTTAAACACATACCTCATTGTTCCAAAATTCAAAATGCTGACCCTACAGCAGCTTCTTCCCATGCTGGGCAAGGAGTCTTGGCTGGTAACTCTAGATCTCAAGGAGGCATACCTGCACGTCCCCATACGACCAAATTGCAGAAGATACCTCAGATTTCTTGCAGGATCAGAGCATTATCAATTCTCAGCATTGCCCTTTGGCTTATCTACTGCGCCCAGAGTATTCACAAAATGCCTGGCATCAGTAATTGCTCATTGCAGGCTTCAGGGAATTCAAATTTACCCTTACCTGGATGACTGCCTGTTACAAGCGGACAACAAAAACAAATTAACAAAAGATTTGCAAAGGGTCATTCAACTACTACAAGCCCTGGGATACACAGTCAGTGTAAAAAAGTCAAGGCTGATACCATCCCAAAGGATAACCTTCTTGGGTGCAGATCTGGACACATCAAAACAAATGGCATTCCTGACAGTAGAAAAACAGGAGCAACTCCCTTTCTACTTCATGGCATTAACAAAGCAGAACCAGCTAACAGCAAGAAAGGTCCTGCAAGCTCTCGGCTACATGGCATCCTGCATAATATTGATTCCGCATGCCAGACTGCATATGAGAAAGTTACAGTGGTACCTAAGGAATTTTTGGTCTCAGCACAAGCACAGCCTAGAAACCCAAATTCCAATAATACGATGCCTGAAGCAAGAATTCCAATGGTGGGCTCAGGCCTGTCAATCAAACAAGGGACTGCCCTTCCACACCACTCAACCAAGCCAGACCATCACAACAGACGCCTCGGACCTCGGTTGGGGGGCACACATGCTGGACAAGTGCATACAAGGCTTATGGACTCAAGACCAGCTGCACCTACACATAAATCAAAAGGAAATGCTGGCAGTAAAACTGGCAATTCAGGCATTCAGACCATTTCTTCGACAGGGTCAACTGCTGATAAGGACGGACAACACCACAGTTATGTGGTACATCAACAAACAGGGAGGCACACATTCATACCCTCTATGCCGGATGGCAATGGACCTCTGGAATGTGGCACTGAGCTTCAACATTCAGTTACAAGCAATTTTTGTGCCAGGGAAAGAAAATATACTAGCAGACATCCTAAGCACAACTACCACGGATGCCCACGAATGGATGCTGCATCCGGACATCTTCAAAACCATTACAGGGAAATGGGGGCTACCAGAAATAGACTTATTTGCATCCCCACACAATCACCAACTGAAAAAATTCTGCACAAGGACGTACCACCCACTTGCTTGGAAAGTGGACTCCCTATCTTTCAGTTGGAAAAACCTGACAGCATATGCATTCCCACCTCTTCCTTTGATGCACAAGGTGCTATTGAAGATCAAAGAAGACCGTCCAAGGATCATCCTGATAGCTCCAGACTGGCCAAGGCAACATTGGTACCCATTACTGAGGAGTATGTCTCAGGAACAAATATGGCCTCTGCCCCTAGTTCCCTTGCTGTTAACACAGAACAACTTCAAAACCCTGCATCCAAACCTGAAAACACTGCAACTGGCTGCCTGGAACATTGCATAAGACCAAATAACCCAGATTTATCTCAAAGGGTTAAAGACATTATCTTGGAGGCTCGCAGACCCTCAACAAGAAAAAATTATTCAGCAAAATGGAAGAGGTATCTCATTTGGAGTACTGCAAAAGGAGAGAATGTGTCACTGGTAAACATAGCTAACATCCTGGAATACTTGGCAGAGCTCTTCCACAACGGCCTGTCCTATTCTTCCATTAAGATTCATGCATCAGCTATTTCAGCAAAATACAACTTGGATCCTCCAGTCTTCTCACATCCTCTGCTCAGGCAGTTTCCGAGAGGAATTAAAAATGTAAAACCACCTAGGAAGCCACCATTGCCAGCATGGGACTTGAACTTTGTGCTAGAAAAGTTGACACTCCCTCCTTTCGAACCAGCAGCAACAGCAGAATTACAATACTTATCATGGAAAACTGCTTTCCTGCTTGCAATCACTTCAGCAAGAAGGGTATCTGAGCTACAGGCATTAATGGCAGTACAGCCCTTCCTGATCTTCCATCAAGTTAGTGTCCATGAGAACTAATCCTACTTTTATGCCAAAGGTGGTCTCCAGGGTATCTTTAAATCAAGCTATCCACCTACCTACATTCTTCCCCAACCCACAGAACAGGGGAGAAAGACTGTTGCATACCTTGGATGTACATAGACAATTACGTTACTACCTGGACAAGACCAAGAGCAATAGAAAAACTGACCAGCTACTGGTAGCATATGCAACAGGAATGGAAGGAAAAGCAATTTCAAAACAGACAATCTCTAAGTGGATAGGAAATTGCATTAGATTTTGTTACTCCTACCATGGGAAGAAAACTCCAGAAAACATCAGGCCTCACTCTACAAGAGCTGCAGCCACTACCACAGCTTTTTACGAGGAGTGGCTACCAAAGACATTTTAGAGGCTGCTACTTGGAGCTCCGTGCATACATTTGCCAAGCATTATAATTTACCTTTATACTCCAGATCCCGAGCAGGTTTTGCCACTGCTGTTTTGCAAGGGATCTTAACTACACCATAATCTTATTACTCCTCCTCCCCAGTTTGGCTATGGTATTCTACCCATTTGTAAGGACTGCAGATGCATCCTTGAAGGACATAGTACAGTTTTGTACCTACCATAAATGTAGATGTCCGATAGGCATGCATCTGCAGTCAGGATTACCCACCCTCCTTCCCCTCTGTGGTACTCCTAGGGTATTTGCCCATCTTGTAGCTAGCTGGGGGAATCTATTGTGGTGTATTTGTTTGTATATATGTACATACATGCTTATTTTTTGTTTGCTCTCTACTATTTGGAACCATTTGCATTTATCCAAATTTAGCCTCCTAGAGGGCACCTGGCATCTGGGGCAAGAAACACTGAGGAAAATTGCGTCGGCTGATGCCTTTATACCCGAAGAACTTAAGCCCATGGACCCTGAAAATCTGGACAAGACAACACCACAGTGATGTGGTTCATAGATTCATAGGCTCATAGGTGTTTACTAGGCTAACGACCACAAGGGCCTTTTTAAGCCTAGCTATGCATCCCAAGTCTTTGAGTTCTGATACCCTTGATAAGTGTAAGCATGGGCCTGGAAGATGAACTATTTACAGGTTACCTGTTTGCATCAGAGACCTAGGTGCCAAACCAGGGATGAATTTCCAGTTTCCTATCCAGTTGTCCAGATTGCACTTGAATTGGGCTAAGGAGAAACTCTGCTTCATATGGATGGGGGGAGTCTGTTCCATAGACGGGGTAGTCTCTGGGATACATACCTATCACAACAGCACGGTCCTATTTATATCACTGGCAAGGTTTAAGTCTTTAGAACGGGTAATTCTGGTACTGTTTGTTTTGTGGATATGCAGGAGGTCCATCAGAGTGGGGTCTGACAATGCCCTCTATGCCAGGCATAGATCTCCCCTCAAAAGCCTGTAGGAGACAGAATACAGGGATAGAGCCTTGAGGTGGTCTGCATAGGACATATTACTTGCGCCTTGTATTCTCTTGGTGAGTAACCTCTGTGGACATTCCAGTTGCTGGATATGCCTGGTTAGGTATATACCAAAGGAGACATTGCACTCAATGACAGATCTGATTAATGTTGAATACAGTGGAACAATGACTTACTTGAACTTGGGTGCCATTTTTGGTACATAAACAATCAAGGGAGAGCTTTGACTTAACCTCTGTGCAGCCTTTTCAGGAAATTTTGGTTTCTAGCTCAAGAAATAGGGCTAACCCTCAGCTTTTTGTAATCCAGGTCAGAACAATACCCTGGCAGATTCTAGAAGTTTCTAGATCCCAGCAAATGGATGCTGAAAAGAGGTTTTCCTGGATCTAACCATACAGTGGGGGATCACTTCAGTGGGACCTGTTCAACTCTCACTACAAAAATCAACTGTAAAAGTTCTGTTACAGAACACAGAAAGCAGGAGTTTGGAAAACAGATGCATTCTCCTTCATATAAACAAACTGGTTCCTGTATGCATTCCTGCCCTTACCCCTGATCTCCAGAATACTGACAGAGTCAGGGCAGACAGACCCAGCATAGTAGCACCTTTCTGCCTGAGACAACTCTGGTTCTCCCTCCTCCTGACACTCTGTGAGGGGGGATTCTGCATGCACCCTGTCACAGGAAGTACATCTCCTCAGCCAATGTAAAAAGATCTGTCTTCCACCCCCACCTGGCCACCCTCAGGTTAACAGCGTGAAGGAGTGGTTTTGACACCAGGGAGTGCATACTATCCCAAGAACTTGCTTTCCATTCTAAGGGCAGCAAGGAAGCCCAATACCAGGAAATCATACCTAGCAAAATGGAAAAGATTTTTCCACCAGGTGTCAAAGCAAAAGCACAAACCCTTTTCAGGCAGACATTAACTCTGTCTAGCAGTTCCTGTCAGGTCTGTTTAGACAAGGACTTTCCTATTCCAGCATTAAGGTGCATGCATAAGCCATATCAGCTTGCCTGCACAGTACCCTATCTATCGTGTTGTACTCCCATGTGAAACGTTTTCTAAAAGAGGTGATTCATTTGAGACCAGCCAGAAGGAACCCTTTTCCTGCATGAGATCCAACTTGTGTTAGAAAAACTAACCTTGCCTCTCTTTGAACCTGCTGCCACTGCGTCTTAAAATGCTCACTTGTAAGACCACTTTTCTTACAGCTGTTAATTCAGCTAGGAAAGTTTCTGAATTACAAGTCCTCATGTGGAAAATCTTTCACAGCCTTCCACAGGGAAAGGGGATCACTCTCAGAACAAACCCATCTTTTATGCCCAAGGTGGTATCAGAATTTACTTCAGATAAAGTTATCCACTCACCAGTCTTCTTCCCAAATCCACAGAACAGGATAGGGCAAGTCCTCCACTCTCTGGAAGTGTACAGGCAGATCAGGTATTTATATAGGGCAAAAAACCTTAGTAGAGGAAAACTACTGTTAGCTATCGCAGGGGAGTAAACTGGGCAAGCCTGTCTCCAAACAAGACATGCAAAAATGGATAGCTAACTGCATTCATTTCTGCTTACACCATGGAAAAGATTTGCCTAGGTATATTAAAGCCCACTCCACCAGGCATGGGGCAACTACCATGGCTTTCTTTAAAGAAGTCCCTACCCAGGCCATCTTAGAGGCAGTCGCATGGAACCCCATGCACACCTTTATAAAACACTATAACCTAGGCAATGTCTCCAGAGCTAGAACAGGTTTTTTACTGCCATCCTGCCAAGTCTTATATCCTAGGGTCATAAAAATGACCCACAGCCCAAATTTTAGTTTTGGGAGTCCTAAGAATCAGTACAGTAGCATTGACTACAAAGAGCATAGTATAGTTTTTGTCCCACTTGCCATAATTGTAGATGTTTGAGTAGATGAATATTGCAGTACATTCTCCCACCCTCCAACCCCTCTGTCTGCCTACCACTGGTCTCCCTTGCTGGGTGAAAGGAGTAGAGGAGTTTTTCCCCTGAACGATGGCCCTTTTTTCTCCAACATGCCTTCTGTCTGGTCATTCCCCCTCCCCCACTTAAATTCAGAAAACTGGGAAGGTCATGTTGTCTTCATACGCCAGCTAAGGTTGCCAACTTTTCATGTCAAGACGTCTGGATATGTATGTGAAAGCAAAATGAGTGCAGAATAGAAGCGTGCGTTTAACCTCCCTTCAAGGAGATTGTCACATAATGTTACTGAGTGCAATCAAACATATTCTTGTGTTCTTCATTGTCATTGACAGTGTCCCTTAATTTTAGACTGTCCAAATAAATTTGTGACAGTTGGCAACCCTAGCACCAGCAGACACCCCTCTTATATCCTGACATCCAGACATATGTTTCCGACATCCATCAACTAGGGATGATGAAAACACACTGGAAATTGGGCCGCTATTGGCGTCTCCTTGGCAGAAATAATCAGTACTGTGACATTGATCTACTTGATCATCTACAGTTATGGTAAGTGGATCACAGTTTTACTTTTCTGGTATTTCTCGGGTGTCACAACATGATCTGAAAAGTGCCTTGGAGGGAGCTGCTACTAATTTTAGAAATACAGTATTGTCAGTCTTTAGGAGGTGTGCTTGACTACTCTTCCAAAAATTTTCTGATGAATTAAAAAATGTGATTATGATTGCTCCTTTTGATTGTGATTACATGTTTGGTACAGCAGCTAATCTATTCCTTAAACACTGGGATGACAGAGGTAAATTTATGGAAGGAGTATCGAAAATGTTTAATTTTCCCAAGTTTTCCTCCTTTAATCAAGATAATTTTCAGCAGTCTGTCAGGAAGGGTTCCTTTCCTTAAAAGATTACCACCCTTCAAACTTGTGAATATGCTGAGGCACAGCACCCATCAAGTCCCTCCTTTCTCAAGTTAGCTCTCCACAAGGCAGCCTGGCCATCAGTGGTTTCCAGCAATTGGGTGATAAACGTTTTTGGCAGCGATTTCGGATGGAAGTGCCAAAATCTTTTACCTCCATTCAGGGGGAAGTCCCCCCTAATCTTTTAGACCAGACTAGACTGTTATTCACTCCTATTATCCAGAAAATGCTGGATTTGGGTCATAGAACCAGTCCCTTCTCCAGAAAGTATGAGAGGTTTCTTTAGTTTTTTCTTGGTTCCTCCAAAACAGCAGTCATACAGACTGATGTGGAACTTCACCTTTTTGAATACCTTAGTTCATAATGCTCACCCTGAATGCAGTGCTTCCTGTGTTTCAGGACAACTGCTTCAAGGTTACCCTGGTCTTGATGGATGCCTTTCTTCTTATCCCCGTCGTTCATTGCTTCAGGGGACATCTGAGATTTGTTGAGTCTGGTTCATACTGTCTATTTTCTGTATTGCCCTTTGGGCTATGCATTGCAATGCGAGTGTTTTCCAAATGCCATGCTGTAGTAGTGGCCCATTGATGGACTCTGGGCATTCACTTTTTCCCATACTTTGATAACTTGTTTATCTGTGCAAAGTTGCTGTTCAGGTGTGTGTGTGTAATCACTAGGGAGAGACAGGATGAGACTTTCTCATCTAGAGTTAAAGTTGAACCTCCTAAAATCATATTTGACACCCTCATAAAGACCCATCATCCTGGGCTGCTTAATCAACTTCAACTAGAGTCTGGTTTTCCTGCCTGAAGACAAGGTCCTGTTGTAGCAGATAGTGTTTTTTGAATTCTCCCAAGGGAATGTCACTTCAAGAGAATTCCTAGAGTACATGTTTTTCATTTTACTACTGGGCCTATCCTCTCATGAGAAAAATTCAATTGTATGTCTGAAATTGTTAGATGCTGCACCTTTTTTTCCTGAAATACCAATTGCCATTGCTGCCCTTCATCAGATGAGAATTACAGTGGTGTAGAGATCAACTGAGTATCAATCCAAGCCCCCCCCCCCATGCCAGTGCAGTCTGTCCAGACAGATTCTTCTGACTTCACCTGGGGAGTTTTGTCAATGAGGATGCAAGTGCTAGCCACTGGGGAACATAGGACACATGGAAGCATATCATTGTCTAGGAGATGTTGGCAGTGTTTCAAGACTTGAAAGTCCCACCCTTGGACTCTGGTCCTCTTCTGGTGGTTACGGACATAACCACAGTGATGTGGTACCTCAACAAACTAAGGGGTACGAGGTATTAACCTCTGTGCCAATTGCCAGTGATAACTTGGGAGCAGGCTTCTCGGTATTCTTTGTCTTTAGGCATCATGCATCCTGTGATAACAGAACCTTATGGCAGAAAAACTGAGCAGATCCTGGGCAGACCCACACAAGTGGAAGCTCTGGGCAGTGGGTGATACAGGGTCTAGCCTAGAGAATAAATCTGCTCGCCTCCTTTCAAATCAGACAGCTGGAGAAATTCTGGTTCAGACATCCTTGCAGTCATGCTTGGATAGATGCATTCTTGTTCCGAGGACAGGAATGTTCCAATATGTATTTCCGCTCTTTCCATTTGAGTCACAAGGTGGCACTTTGAACTTTCAGATGATTTTGATGACCCTGTATTGGTCTAGGTAGTTTTGGTTCTTCCTGTTTATGATATTGGCTAAGAGCAGTTACCACAAAGTCCCTTACAAGCTGAACCTGCTCACACAATCTGAGGGGTAACTGGTGCACCTCTGTTTGGTGAAACTTCTATTGACAGCCTGGGTGATTCTATCTTGATTCTGTTTAGGCACTTGTTTCTTGAGGATGTGCAACAGAAGGCCAGATGGATGAGGTTTTCTAAGTGGTACATAAATAAAGAGAAGGGTCCATTATGGTTAATATCCCTGTGGTTTTGAAATACTGGTTTGCGCTACAGCAGGGTTGCTTAGCATATGCATCCATTAACGTGCATTTAGTGGCCATCTCTGCTTGGTTGACAATGGATTCCCATCTTTCATTCTTTCTTTCATTTTTGGTAAAACAGTCCATGAAAGGAATATTGCATATGAAACCCCCTCACAAGTAAATTCTTCCTTTATGGGATCTCTGCTATGTTCTTGAAAAATTGACCTTACCATTTTTTGAACCGGCAGCTTGTACTGATCTTAAGTTGTTAACCTGGAAAACTGTTTCTGAACTCTGCAAGGCGGGTTTCTGAGACGCAGGCTGTCATGGTGGGGACAACCTTACCTGATTTTCCACAGTAGTAGGGTTGTGTTATATACTTATCCTTTTTCTTTTTTTTAGGCCAAATGCGGATGTTCGTCGTGTTTCACTGTTGCAGTCCTAACTAATGGGTTATCCAGCTCTTGGTAGCCCTCGATCGGCCAGAATACCAAAGGCAAGTAAGTATGACATTGGCTGTCGTCGGTTGTAAAGGACGTCAGAATGTCCGACACAAAAGGCGGCAGCCGACGTCACTTCCTCA
Source organism: Protopterus annectens (assembly GCF_019279795.1). Lineage (NCBI taxonomy): Eukaryota > Metazoa > Chordata > Ceratodontiformes > Protopteridae > Protopterus > Protopterus annectens. The sequence continues at coordinate 1,944,066,222 of NC_056731.1, forward strand.
GTCTTCCTTGCTGCGGAGCCCGAAGCAGAAGCAATTTTGAACGAGTGCTGGTCGGCCGTTTACCTTTTTAGTTTCCGACTACAAAGTTGAAGTCAACTACAGCTAAGTACCCCATTGGGGATCCTCTTTTCTTGTTTTAACGAATGTCCAAAAAAGTTAATAATCGTCTTGCCTGTGGAAAGCAGATTCCCTATCGAGATTTTCATTCCTGTTGTATTATTTGTTTAGGCCTTGACCACAACGTTCTTAATTGTGATCTCTGTGCTTCCTTTAATCCACGTACTATTCGTCGTTGGGCTAAGCTTTTAGCTAAGCATTCTGGAGTGTGGCCTAAGTTTGTCTGTATTTGCCCGCTGGTCTTCAGGCTTCATATATTCCTAAGAAGTGTAAGGATTAGGACCGCGGCAGGCTTCATAGGGTCAGGTCTTCCGAAATATGACATTACACTTAAGTGCACTCTCCATGCAGGTCTGTAATACATCCATGTAAAAACACACGGACATTAAAGTCACAGTTTCATTTACTTTTCCAAACAGATGTTTTGCAGGACATGTAACAGTATATAGACTGAAATAAGCTTCCAACATGTTTATGTAATGGCAAAATGTGTTTAGGTAAGCATTAGGGGATGTTAATGGGTGCTGGCTTTAAATACAGTTTAGAGGCAGTTGTAACTCATCCTGATATTAAGCAGAATCTATGCAGAGAAGTTATATCTACCTAGAATATTACACCATTGCCACTTTTGTCAACAGCTTTAGCAAAGATGGCAGTTCTGAGGGTAAGTGGGATTAAGTGCTTAACTTCCACTAAAGTTCAGTGAAAAGAATGCTTTGCAAAAGCAGTTACTGACTGAAGAGACTGCAGCGGTGTAGGGTAGATACCGCTTCACTGTTAGAACATGAGTGACTGTACTTGGAAAGAACGGTGGGCATGTGGGGAGTTATGAACCAATTAGGCAGGCAAGTCAGGATGATAGGACTGGTAACCAGGTTAATTAAGCAATAACCCATGCCTGGGTGTGAGCAATGCTGGATTTACCCATGGTTGGTGTGGTTTGGTCACGAGGGCGAAGCCTGAGTGACCAAACAAAGACAACCGTGGGTAAATCCAGCATTATCCACACCCAGGCGTGGGTTATTGCTATTATTCAGTGAGATTATTTAAGAAAATAATACTTACTTTTCTTAAATAATGTCCTTGTATAACGGTGCCGTACTGTCCTTCTGCCGCTGGACAGCTCAGCTTTGCCATTGCTGATGTACTGCGCATGCGTTTGGAAATTGCGTTCCCATGCATACCCAGTATATCAGAGCTCGGGAAAGTAAGCAACGTAGAAAAGAAATTCTCCGTTGATACATTTTTTTTTTTTTTTCTTTTTTTAATTCTTAAAATTCAAGAATATATCAACGGAAAAAAGTCCGGGTGACTGGACCTTTTTCCATTGTATATTCTCAATGGGCACGCTGGTTGGGCTGGCCAATCAGCGTGCTTGTTTTACGATGTTACTGGCCAGTCGTCGTATAATTGAGGTGAATGTACCCCTTTGTGGGAGGGGCAGGTGTGTGTTGCGTACTAGTTAAATTGATAGGAGCAGTGGTCCTTGCCTTTCCAAAATATTCATTATTGGTGTGATATGTGGGGATGCACAAGCCAGTGCATTTCTTTGTGCCGGTCCCAAGCCTGGATAAATGGGGAGGGTTGCGTCAGGAAGGGCATCCAGCATAAAATTTTGCCAAATCATACATGCAGACAAAAGTACACATAATACATACCGGATCGGTCGAGGCCCGAGTTAACAATGACCACCACCAGTTCTGTTGGCCAACAGGATGCTGGTGAAAATTGGGCTACTGTTGGCCGAAGGAGGAGAAGAGGTGGAAGGCATGGCCGAAGGCAGGTAAAGGCTAGGACTGTGATAGTGAGGGTCGGAACTTTGAATGTTGGCAGTATGACTGGTATAGGGAGAGAGCTAGCTGATATGTTGGACCGAAGGAAGGTTGGTTTATTGTGTGTACAAGAGACCACATGGAAGGGGAGCAAGGCTAGGTGTATCGAAGGTGGGTTCAAATTGTTTTATTATGGTGTGGATGGATGGAGAAATGGCGTAGGCATTATCCTGAAGGAACAGTATGCTAAGAGTGTTTTGGAGGTGAAAAGAGTGTCTGATTTTAACAAGAGGGAGGAGCATAGGGTGACATACAAGAGTGGAGGAAGATGCACACAGGTGGATTATATCTTGTGTAGAAGGGCCAGTCTGAAGGAGATTGGAGACTAAAGTGGTGGCAGGGGAAAGTGTAGTTAGGCAGCATAGGATGGTGGTTTGTGGGATGACATTGGTGATCAGGAAGAGGAGGAGGAGTGTGAGGGTAGCACCAGGGATCAAATGGTGGAAATAGAAAAATGGTAATTGTGAGGTAATGTTCAGGGAAGAGTTAAGACAGGCACTGGGTGGCAGCAAAGAGTTACTGAATAGCTGGGTAACTACAGCAGAGCAAGTAAGAGAGATGGCTGGAAAGGTGCTTGGTGTGACATCTGGAAAGAGGAAGGAGGACAAGCAGACCTGGTGGTGGAATGAAGTAGTACAGGAGAGTATACAGAGAGGTTGGCGAAGAAGTGGGATTGTCAGAGAGATGAAGAAAGTAGACGAGCATAAGGAGATGAGGTGCATGGCAGAGAGAGGTGGCGAAGGCTTAAGGATAAGACGTATGACGAGTTGTATAAAAGGTTGGACACTGAGGGAGAAAAGGACCTGTACCGGTTGGCTAGACAAAGTGACAGAGCTAGTATGTATGTGCAGCAGGTAAGGGTGATAAAGGATAATGAGGGCAACATACTCACAAGTGAGGAGAGTGTGTTGAGCAGATGGAAAGATTACTTTGAGGGGCTGATGAATGAAGAGAATGAGAGGGAGAGAAGGTTGGATGATGTACAGATAGTGAATCATGAAGTGCAGTGGATTAGCAAGGAGGAAGTAAGGATAACTTTGAAGAGGATGAAGAACGGAAAGGCTGTTGATCCAGATGACATACCTGTGGAAGCGTGGAGGCGTTTAGGTGAAATGGCAGTGGAGTTTTTAACTAGATTGTTTAATGAAATCTTGGAAAGTGAGAGGATGCCGGAGGAATGGAGAAAGTGTTTTGGTACCGATTTTTAAGAATAAGGGTGATGTGCAGAGCTGTAGTAACTACAGAGGGATTAAATTGATCAGTCACAGCATGAAGTTATGGGAAAGAGTAGTGGAAGCTAGGTTAAGAAGGGAGGTGATGATTAGTGATCAGCAGTATGGTTTCATGCCAGGAAAGAGCACTACAGATGTAATGTTTGCTTTGAGAGTGTTGATGGAGAAGTATAGAGAATGTCAGAAGGAGTTGCATTGTGTCTTTGTGGTTTTAGAGAAAGCATATGACAGGGTGCCTAGAGAGGAGTTGTGCTATTATATGAGGAAATCGGGAGCATCAGAGAAGTATGTAAGAGTGGTAAAGGATATGTGCGAGGGTAGTGTGACAGCGGTGGGAGTGACAGATGCTTTTAAGGTGAAGGTGAGATTACATCAAGGTTCAGCTCTGAGCCCTTTCTTCTTTGTAATGGTGATGGGCAGGTTGACAGACGAGATCAGACAGGAGTCCCTGTGGACTACGATGTTTGCAGATGACATTGTGATCTGTAGTGAGAGTAGGGAACAGGTGCAGGAGACCCAGGAGAGGTGGAGATATGCTCTAGAGAGAAGAGGAATGAAGGTCAGCAGGATTAAGACAGAATATGTGTGTGTGAATGAGAGGGAGGATATAAGAATGGTGAGGATGCAGGGAGTAGAGGTGGCGAAGGTGGATGAGTTTAAATACTTGGGATCAACAGTTCAGAGTATTGGTGAGTGTGGAAGAGAGGTGAAGAAGAGAGTACAGGCAGGATGGAGTGGGTGGAGAAGAGTGTCAGGAGTGATTTGTGACAGACGAGTACCAGCAAGAGTGAAAGGGAAGGTATACAAGAGGGTAGTAAGACCAGCTATGTTATATGGGTTAGAGACAGTGGCATTGACAAAAAGGCAGGAGTCAGAGCTTGACGTGGCAGCGTTGAAGATGTTATGATTTGCACTGGGTGTGACAAAAATGGACAGGATTAGGAATAAGTATATTAGAGAGCCAGCCCATGTTGGAAGGTTTGGAGACAAAGCCAGAAAGGCAAGATTACATTGGTTTGGACATGTGCTGAGGAGGGATGCAGAGTATATTGGGAAAAAGATGCTAAGAATGAAGCTGCCAGGTAACAGGAAAAGAGGAAGGCCTAAGATAAGGTTTATGGATGTGGTGAGAGAGGACATGCAGGTGGTTAGTGTGACAGAGCAAGATGCAGAGCACAGAAAGAAATGGAAACAGTTGATCTGCTGTGGCGACCCCTAACAGGATCAGCCGAAAGAAGAAGAGGTGTGATATGTTGCTCGATTGTAATTATGTATGTAGCATTGCTTTGTGGCTGCATTTGTGATTCAATATTATTTTGAAAGTATCTGTTCCTGCACTGCCTTACATATTTTTTTGCAGTGATTTTGTTTGCCTGTGGGTTTAGTGAGGTTGATGGACAGTGTTTTGGGAGCTAGTAGAGAATCACAAATGCAGGTATTATGAAAACTAGTAGTGAGAGAATCACAAAGCTAAGCAATGTAATGCTTGGTTCACTTAGGCTGACAATTTCTCTACTTAATAGATAAGTTTCTAATCCTAGTTAACTAACATATTGATTATCCCCACCCCTTGTAAAAGTTACTTAATTTATGTCCCATACTTTCTTGAATTCTGTCATTTCTGGACCGGCTGCTTTGTCAGAAAAGCTACAACTTTGGAAGAAATGTGTTTTCTAAAGTGAGAAATTTGGAATTGGGCAGCCAGGCACAACAAACTGTGCTTTGCTACATCCAGCTGAGGACATTGCTGTGATTACCACTAACCTATAGAAAGAAACCAGCAATCACATGCCTTCTGAGGAAAGCCAGGATATTTGCATAGAATTACCGTGCTGCACTAGCATAAATAATGTTGACTGTGGAATATTAGGCCAGCAGCAGTTAACGTGTTGTACACTACACTAGTCTGTAATGTGATCATAACCTTGACATGTTCATTGGAAGTCCATTAGTGAAGGATACACTACATGCTTGGATCAGCAGGTGGGAAAATGCTTTAAAATGTTAGAGAGCATATAAACACCCATGTTTTTGACAGTTTGGACTTTCTAGGTAAACAGATAAAAATATAGTTCTGTCCACCACACAATATTTCTGTGTGTATGTGGGCACTGTAACATAAAGAGAAATAAAGGTAATGAGCTGAATTAACACATTTCAGAAAATATTTTAAAAAACGTTCTGTTTCATTCCTGTTTGATACATCTTGCAGTAGATGCGAAATTGAGCAAAATGTTGTTTCTTCTGTAAACAGTTCTTTCATACTCTATGCATTTTAGCATCCTTACTTCCATGTGATCCTTTTTTTTAAGGACCCTAAAGTTCCCCCCTCCAAACTGGGCTGTCTAGTGCACTGATTATTCAGTACTTGCTGTCCTGTAAAAAGTTTTTGATGTACTTTGTGTATTCTTAGTTAATGATTTTTTTTCCCTGTATCTTATTATTAGAGGGATGATGCCACACCGGACCTTGACTTGGTTGCTGATGTCATCTTGCATATTAATGCTCATGGAGATCCAGGTATGTGCAGTTGGAACAGGGTGTTGGGAAGGTAAGATGCTGAAATAATGGTTGCAGAGTTCCATTTTGCTGTCTTAATACATGTAAAGCTCTTACATAATTCTGCATGAAGCAGACATTTTGTGCATATTTTCCCTGTTTCCCTCCTCTATTTTTTTTTTTTTTTCCACAAGAGCTTAGAATGAGCTAGACAAGTAAGACTGCAACCTTGTCATTTGCCCTGGTAATCTATCCTTTAGACTACAGCTGATCCTCTGATAACTTGCCTAATTGCCTATTCCTTAATACATATTTGGTTGGACGTTATTTTTGTCTACTTTTCTCTACCCCAATCTGTTCAGATTCTGTACTCATCATCACTTCCACATCTTTACTTAACCTCTTCCTATCACCTCTTCCCCATTTATACTGATTAATCCTAATCTCTGTCCCCCGGTATAGTTGCCTATGTCTTCTACTTATTACTGCTGTGAATTGACAAAGGGCGCTCTCCAGAGTTTTATATATAGTGTTTTATTTGCTTTTTCTCATTGTTCTTTTTGTATCATATTTTTGTTACATCTGACTTAGTGCTGCTGATTTTTTTTTTTTTTTTTGCAATGTATAATTTTCAGCTGTTTTTTTTTTTTTGTTTTATGTAATGTCTTTGAAAAAAAAATTTCTGTCTCACACAGACCAAGAAGACAGGACTTTAGCTTACGAAGCAGTGCATATGTACCACAACTGTCCTGTATTTGTGGAAGTTCGCAACCTATGTTGCATCATTGCACTCACTGCTAAAGGACAGGGAGCGTGGCAGGCTGGAAAAACAGCCAGAGGGAAATGATTGCTCACCATTCTTCTAGCTGTGGCCTTTTAGTGCCAGCCAAAAAAATGAAAGGCTACTTGAGGCAAATCCTTCCAGGCAAGGGAGGCTGCCTTCCAATGGGTAATGTACTGAAGCAGCCAGATAGAAAGAAGGGGATGTATGGAGCAAAAACACAAATAAATGCAGACTCCTGGATATTTAAACTTGTGTTTACACCTTGTGTTTGTTTACCTGCTAAAGACAATGAACTACCATCCTTTTAAATATGTGAATGTCAGTCTGCACTTTTAAATAGGCGGCCACAGTGGTGTAGCGGTTAGCATTGCCATCTCCCAGCAAGAGATTCTCTGGTTCGATCCTCGGCTGAGGTGCCTTCTGTGCGGAGTCTGCATGTCCTCCTTGTGGTCTTGTAGGTTTCCACCAGGTGCTCCGGTTTCCTCCCACATCCCAGAGACACATGCTATAGGTGGATTGGGCAGTCTAAATTGGCCCTAGGTGTGTGTGTGTGTGTGTGTGTGTGTGTGTGTGTGTGTGTGTGTGTGTGTGTGCCTTCTGTGGAAGGTTGGGCGCCGGGCTAGCAACTCGACACCGTAAAAACTCCACTGCCAATCATGAGCAGACAGGTGATCCACTGTGGCGACCCCTAACTGGGACAAAAACTGGAAGAAGTCTGCACTTTTAAATAGCTTTTGGTACATTTGAAACAATGGCATGAGATACCACTTTTAAGATATGTTTTTACTTCTGATATCACACTAAGGCAGTAAAGTTGTTACAGATGTTTACAGAGCATCTGTCAAAACACTCTATATCACTTTGCTAGGAAATGAATGGCAAAGTGAGCAGCTTAAGGGCTTTGCAGGGCTGCAGGTGTTGCATACAAGAGCAGGACTACAGTTTTGAAATGGTTTATTTTCTACCAAAATTCTCATGTTATATATTTGTATGGTGTGTGTGTGTGTGTGTGTGTGTGTGTGTGTGTGTATATACATGCACGTGTGTGTGTATATGTATATATATATATATATTTTATATTTTGTTTGCCACTTGAATAAAGATGTGATTAGAGGGCTCTGTATCCTGTGGTTGGGTAAATGTTTACCTGTTTTAGGATTTTTCTGCTAGATATTTAACTATTTCTCTACTTCTTTCCATATGGTTAGAGTACATCAGTGACATTTCTTAATCTTTATCCCTTTCTAAAGGAATTGTTTTTTTCATGCCATCCCTACCAAAAAAAAGGCTCGTCTAGCTTTGAATAGCTTTTATTGTATTAGAGCATAGTCATTGATGGTTTCTTGTTGTAGTTAGATCCTTTCCTTCTGGGACAACATTTTCTCTCTGGTGATAGTTGTTACGGCTATTTTTTTTTAATATGACAGATTTGACCACAGAGTTTAAAAAAAATTATATCTTGCAGGTAGAAAATCCTGCCCCAAGACCCTAATTCCCTTTCTGTTGCTTAGATGTATTTCACCTAGAAGTTGAGTGTCAGCCGTCTGCCTGCTTTAGGGGCCAGGGCACTTCCTGGTCATTGAGATAAGTTGTTTAAGAACCTCCTCCCCTTCTCAAAGAAATCTGGCAGTGATTGCGATTGAAGAGACTGAGAAATAGAGGATTATGGAGAAAGAGAGCAGGAAAGCTTGAAGAAAAGTAGAGGAAGAGTGTCTGGATCAGTCAGGTGTATATAACCAGGCACTAAACTCTCAGAAGTACGGATCTATTCCACTTCTCCTGTGAGCTTGCTAGCCCTAGGTTCCAATCACATTTTTTTTTTTACAAGATGGACCCAGAAATTCACCTTGTCCCACCATCAGTGACTTTGTCATTCAGGTCCTTCCGATCTTTGAAGAGTCTGTTAAAGCCAGCATTGACTATGTGGAAATTCCTACAGAACCAGATCCAGTCAAGGATCCTCCTGGCACTTATGGAGGCTCTGGGTATGGTTCCTGCTGCTCTGACCTTAGTTTCTTCTGTGACATTTCGACTTTTGGATCCAACACCTATGATTCTGAGTTACCCCAAGTGACACCGGTATTGGAGCTGACTAGTGCTATCAACTTTAAATTTTACTGTTTTCCTCACCCAACGGACTCTGGCCATGTCTGATCAGGATTAGTTTCGGAGCCAAAGTTTTGGAGCTGAGGCTTGGGGGTCCGAGTTGACTTTGACGTTTTCAGGGACAATCCTTGCCCTTGGGTGCTTTGGCTGAGGACACTGGGCACAGTTTTCTGTCTTGGAGCCAAGTTGGATTGGAGCTGGAGATGTCTCTATTCATTCATATTTTGTCATCTTCACAAAAAACCACTAGGAAGGTTTACCTTGTCAAATGGAAAAGATTCAAATTATGGGTTTCTTTGAAAGGTTTGAACAACTTTTCAGCTTTACTTTCCATTTTAGATTTTAGTGGAATTGTTTCAAAAAAATATTAGTTTCTTAGCCATCAAAGTGCAGTTAGCAGCCATTTCTGTTTTCCACTTGGACCAAAGTCAAACTTCCATTGCTTCCTTGAAAATTTGCAGAGCCTTTTTGAAGGGAACCTTTCTCCGAAGACCTTAAATTAGGGATCCAGTTCCTCTGTGGGTCATTACTATCATGTTTCAGCATTATCTAGGGCTTCCTTACTTGAAAAATAGTTTTCTAGTAGCAATTACGTTCAGCTGGGAGGATTTCTGAGGATAGCACATCTTTTTGAACTAATCTTCATTTTCTACCAAAAGTGGTTTAAGTGATTCTTAATCAGACAAGCAATCTGCAAGTGTTCTTTTCAAAATTTTCAAACAAAAGGGAATATACTATAATTTGATGGATGTTCAATAACTCAGGTTTTATTTAGATTGCACAAAGGATATCAGAAAATCAGACCAGCTTTTTTTTTTCTTTTTCAAAGACTGAATTGGGGCAAGAAGTTTATAAAGTGACTGAATCCAGGTGGCTCTCCAACTGTATTTCCTTTGTTTTTCAAAATGAGTATGTTTATCTGACAAACCAAAGGCTTATTCAGCCATAGCTGTGGCTACTGCTACTCCACATCTTTCTTTACTAGAGTTCCCATTGATGAGATTTGTGCTGTGGCTACTTGGTCTGCAGTCCTTACCTTTGTCACATTACAGATTGAATCTATGTCTTGCGTCATTTAGCTCCACCATACTTCTGAATATCATTCCATGAGACCGGGGAACAAACTTTGATACAGCATCCCAGATGGAATTCCTTACTCCAGAAAAAGAAACCTAGGTGACAGACTACTTCTCTCAAATGGCCACCAGAACCCAGTTATCCATAAGGAAAATCCTGCAAGCTCTAGTGCTCATGGCCTCCTGCATTCAACTAATTCTGTATGCTAGACTGTCTATGTATAAACTGCAATGGTACTTAAAAAGTTTTTGGTGTCAACATTCTCAGGTCCTGGAAACTATCCTACCTATGATACCTTGTCTAAGGAAAGAGTTCCTTTGGTGGGGAGAAGCATGCAGCCAAGGGGCTTCCCTTTACACAACCCCACACCACCCAGACCCTAACCACAGACCCATCATACTATGCCTGGGGTGCACATCTGGACGGCAGGTGCATTCAGGGTCACTGGAGCCCAAATCAAATTCATCTGCACATCAGCCAAAAAGAGAGGCTAGCTATTCTGCACACACTGACAGTTTTCAGATCCCTACTCTCTCCGGGGCCTCTACTAATCAAAACCAACAACACCACAGTGATGTGGTACATAATCAAGCAGGGGGAACCCACTGTTAACCCATTCTGCAGGCTAGCCATGAACCTCTGGAACACTGCCTCAGCCATGCATATTTACCTTCAAGCTCAATTCCGGCCAGGCAAACAAAACTCTCTGGCAGACAACTTGAGCAGAAATCTCTTAGACCCACATGAGTGGCAATTAAACCACAATACCTTCAACCTTGTGACCCAGGAATGGGGAACTCTGAAGGTGGACCTATTTGCCTCCCCGTACAACCACCAGCTCAGCAAGTTCTGCACCAGGGAATCTCACAGCAAGGCCTGGAAAGTGGATTCCCTATCCTTCCAGTGGGCAAACCTCTTAATATGTCCTTTTCCCCTCTACCTCTTCTTACAAGAGTATTACTCTAGATTAGGGAGGAAAGACCAAGGGCAGTCCTGATTGCCCCAGACTGGGCATGCCAACACTGGTACCCACTACTGCGCAGCCTGTCATCGTTACCTCCATGGCACCTCCTCCATATCCCAACTCTCCTGACTCAGCAGGAGGGACAGTTCTTGCATCTGCAATTGCAGACCCTGAACCTTGCAGGCTGGCTTTTTCCTTGACTTCTCCTCCAGTGGCCTGCCTAAGCAAGCGGGTACTGGATGTCATACTTAAGTCAGATGACCCAGTACTAATAAATCCAATGCTGACAAATGGAAAAGGTATTGTTCCTGGATCCAGACTAAAGGAGCGGACCCAGCTCAGCCCTCCTTACCTCTCATCCTAGATTACCTGGCAGACCTACTCCACAGGGGCCTATCCTTCTCTTCCATTAAGATCCATGCCTGTGCCATCGCTGCTCATTACAGCACTGAGACACCCCTCTTCTCACACCCTCTCATCAAACAGTTCCTGAGAGGGGGCTAACAACTTAAGGCCACCAAGAAGAACCCCTACCCCTGCTTGGGACCTTAACTTTGTGTTGGAAAAGCTCACACTATACCCCCCTTTGAGCCTGCAGCGTCAGCAGAGTTTAAGTTCCTCTCTTGGAAAACCGCCTTGCTTCTGGACATTACTTCAGCCAGAAGAGTGTCAGAGCTACAAGCACTTATGGCTGTGGAACCCTTCATCATTTTTCATGCTGACACGGTCTCCCTCAGGACTAACCCAACTTTACTGCCTAAAGTGGTGTCCAGGGCTCTCAGCCAATATGTCCATTTGCCCACTTTTTCCCCTAATCATCAGAATAAGGGGGGAAAGGATCTTGCACTCTAGATGTGCACAGACAGCTCAGATTCTGCCTTGATAGGACTAAGCCCTTTAGGAAATTTGACCAATTACTAGTCAGCTTTGCACCAGGGGCAGAGGGCAAGGCCATATCAAAGCAAACCAACTCCAAATGGATAGCACACTGTATACATTTCTGTTACAAACACCATGGAAAACACATTCCACTAGGACAACTTCAACCTCTACAGCCTTTCTCAAAGGAGTCCCTAACAGAGACATTCTGGAAGCTGCAACTTGAGTTTTGTTCATACCTTCACCAAGCATTACCACCTGCCTATCTTTTCCAAATCCAAGGCGGGCTTTGCAACTGCAGTCCTGCAGGGCATACTAGCCAGTCCCAACTCTTCTTGACTGCCTGCACCCATTTTTCAGCTTTGGGAATCAACCCAAGTGTGATGACTGCAACAATGAAACACGAAGAATATAGTACAGTTGTGTACACTTAGTATAAATGTAGATGTTCGAGGGTATTCACTGTTGCAGTCCTGGTTTCCCACCCTCCAGCCCCCTTGTCTGTCTCTCTCTTCCTCACTCCTTACAAGGTTATTGGTATTTACTTTTTACTGATGGTGTTTTTCCACCATAACTTAGCTCCCTATTTGGGGCTCCTGACATTTGGGGCAAGAAAAACTGATGTAACGACGTTGGCTGCCTGTTTTTATACCACTGATGACCTGATGTCAGTCCTGGAACAACAGCAACCGATGCATAAATACTAAGCCTCTGGTATTCGGGCTGACTGAGGGCTACCCCTGGCAGGATAACCCAAGTGTGATGACTGCAACAGTGAATGCAATCTAACATCTACATTTATGGTAAGTGTACACAACTGTACTTTCTACCCTTTCTGAGGAAGGATGACTGGATGTGCTCAGTAGATCATCGGGATACTTGCTGCAAAGATATCATAGCAATCTAGAAGGTTTCTCTGCTTTTTGCTGGGGGCCAATTGTTTCTGATTTTAGAGCACTGCACTTGGGTCTCACCATAGCCCCCAGGGTGTTCAACAACTGCATGGCAGTGATGGCAAGGTTTCTGGGTGTTCCCTTATCTAAATAACTAGCTGCTAACCACTCTCACCAGAGATCTACTAATTCACTGCTGGGACTTCTTGCTAAAATTCTCTCACCACTTAAAGATTGCAGTGAATTTGAAGAAAAAACTGCTGACACGTACTCAGGCAATAGAATTATTAGCATACCACGTGGACACAACATCCTAAATAGCAGCTCCCTTAATCAAGAGTTCTGTCTAGCCAGTCCTCCAAAGTTCTCTCATCCTTCAGTTCCCCAACAAATCTAATTTTTTCTCTGTTGGGATTAATGGATACATTGATTACACTGGTTCCATGGGCAAGATATTACATGAGTGCTGCAGTGGACCTTTTTTGTTTACTGGTCATTGTTACATCAGTCTCTCTACTTTCCAGGATGACTCGCATCAATATGCAGCTGTCACCTTCTGTGGTCATTGACCTTCCCTCTTGTCTCATGGGGTCCGCCTTTCAGCGTTCTACCCATGATGAACACTGTGATCACAGATGACTCTCTTCTGGAGTGGGGTGGGGGCATTTTGAATTGCATGTTGTTCATGAATGAGGTCCGTCTTTACATCAGTGTTTTGGAGATGAGGTCCTCCTAACATTGCAGGCCTTTCAGGACTTTCTCCAAGGGTGTGATTTCCATCCGGGTGGACACCATGGTGGTAGTCTGGTACAGCAACAAGCAAGGGGAAATCCGTTCTGTTTTGCCTGGAAGTCATGAGTGTGTGGCAGTGGGCAATGTCATAATGCTTTCTTGTTGCAGTGCTCATACCATGGAGTTCCACTGTCTTGTCAGACAAACTGAGCAGGTCTGATCTTCTGCCACATGAATGGTACCTTACTCTGCAGTAGAGGCCATGATAGTTGATCACTGGGGCCAGCTGTGCTGCAGCCTTTTTCACTTACCACCTCAACACCAGTGCAGCAGCTACTTTGCCTTGATCCAGAGATATAGTCACTGAGGGATGCCATTGTCTACAATTGGCTTTCAGGTCTGCCTTTTTTATTTTCTCCATGTCTTGAGTTTCTAATACCATGACATGAATGGACCCCATTCCTAAGTCAAAGTACGATTAAAGTTGATGAAAGTAATATTGTTTCAGTCTTTGATGTCAGCCAAAAGTGCTCTTTGCAGCACCTACAGTGTGCCCAGTAATAATGACTCCTGCAATTCGTACAGGGTTACATGTATTGGTAACTTATCTAAAAACAAGTGCAGATTCTTTTTTATAAGATCTGTTGTTCCTACTACTGGGTATCTTTCTTCCACATTTCCCTTGTTTATGCTTGCAGATACTGTTATTTTATGACTGTGTGTTTCTCTGTACACGAGACACTGTAGTCACTGGGTGTGGCAATTTCAATGATCAATACTACTTTTGTCTTCTTTTCATGTACCACTATTTCTGGTTTTCTGGCATCTATCTTTTGAACTGTTGGTAATGGGTGATCCCATGTGATGTAAACTTCATCATTTTCTATGATGCTTTGTGGCTCCTGTTTCAAATGTTTTTCAGTCAATTCAGTACGATAATGTTTGCATAATCCCCAGTACAACAGTCTTGCCACATTATTATGCCTTTCAGTGTACAGTCCTTTTGGCATTAGTATGTCACAACCAGTAATGAGGTATGCAACTGTTTCCAATTCGGTTTTGCAAAACCTACATTTGTCTGTTTCTCCCACATGTTCAATGGACTTTGTAAACCAGCATGTATGTAGCCCACTATCTTGGGCCACCAATGTTAACCTTTCATCTTTTGGTTTGAATTTGTCTGTCCTTAACCATTCTGCGTTTGTTCCTGATCAGTAGGAGGTTCTTCCAGAAGTTTTCTATACTTGCAACTATATGCATTTTCCACATTTCTTGTCTTCTCATCTGGTCCTTCACCTTATATTGTTTCTTTTGTTTTCTGGCACATTAAGTTGCTGCATGATTTTTATCTTGTGGTTGATTTCCATTCCTACTTGACGCCAATATGCTTCTGCTAGATTAAGCAGAGAAGTCATTTTAGATTTATTCTGCTCATGTTTCAGAACTTTCACTATGTTTGGGTCTTGTGAGGTCAGCAGATGTGTGGTGTCCCACAACTGCAGATCTATAAGTGTACTCACTTTCAAGAAGGTCCATCCCTCCTTTGGAATGAGGCATATATAATCTTGGTATTCACTGATTTTTTATAAATCATTTGGTGGACATTAAGCATCCTGCTTTTCCTGTATAATCTATCCACCATGTTTTGGGGCCATTCAGTCACTCCAAAACTGTAAGTTAGTACAGGAAGAACAAATTGGTGTGTAGCTTGGATTTTGTTCCTAGTTGTTAATGCTGTTTTGAGGATTAATTCAAGTCTTAAGTATTCCTTACTAAGTTTTATCCGTATTTGTTCATGCTTTATTGTTGATCCTGCAGTTCCCAAACAGGTATACACTCTCTCTTGTTCAAGTTTTTATATCACATTCTTGTCCCAAACTGATGTTTTCTTGGTTCAGCAGTTTTCCTGCTTTAAAGGTTGATTTTGCACATTTATCAAGACTAGATGGCATTCTTATATCATCTGAAAAGTTTTGACAAGTTGCAGTTGTACTTTCAGTTCCTCATGTGATGAGCTGCGCAGTTTTAATTCATCGACAAAGAGAAGATTAGAAGTCTCTACATTTTATTTTCTAGGAACCAAATTAATTATCATGGCCTAAGCTGTTAAGTTGACAGCTTAAGGGTTAAGAGCAAGGCAGAATAGCAGCAGTGATAGAGAGTCACTCTGGAATATCCCCCCTTGAATATTTATCCATGGGCTAATAATTTGTCCTTTATCATGGCTTAATTGCAAGTGGTCTGCCACTGTTTCATGGTCAATGTAATATAGTCTATTAGTGTAAGGTGCATCTTATGCATTTTTAAGCACTTTTTTATCCATGAATGTGGAAATACTATCAAATGCCTTTTTGTAGATAGTCCATACCATACCTGGATTCTCCCCTTTTTACAGTTCTGCACTATGACTTTAACAACAAATGATTCTTTGTTCCATATGACTTTCTTTTTTTGCCCTTTTATTCTACTGTCATAATTGATTTTTTCTTCTAAATTACTATAAACTCTGTTGGCATCAATTCCAGTGTATAGTTTATACGTTGTCAGAATGCAAGTTATTGATCTCTAGTTTTTAGGGTACCTTGCTAGTTCACTCTTAAGTAGGACCATTGTTTTTCCTGTTAGCCATGTTGGTGTCTGTTCAGGGTGTATAAATAGTGCTTACTTGTAGCTAAACATTTTGTGCAAAGATGTCAATACTTTTAACCAGAAGTTGTGTACTGCATCTGGGCCTGGAGTTTTCCAATTAGAGGCTTTTCTTAACTTTGTTTCAATCTCTCTAGATATGACTTCATCCCATTTCATATCCTGTACCTTTAAACTTCTTATTCTTTCTTTTACTACTTCTACCATTTAGCATCTTTATGCTCCACAGGATCTTCATAAATACCTCTCCAGAATGCATCTCTTTCTTTATTTTTTTGGTGGTCTTTCAGTTCTTTTTACCTCATTTCCCAGTTCTCTGTAAAACTTTTTTGTCATCAGTAACATGCTTATTTTGTACTTTTCCTTTATATTTATCTGCAATCCTCTAAGTTTTTCCACCTGTGCTGAGATTTTTAACCTGGTATTTGCGATAGTGCATGATAGATCCTGGTCTGTTCTAATACTACACATTGCTTTTATTATGTCTGTCTTTCTTAGTATTTTCGTGACCTGTTCCCTCGTCTGTATTCTTCTAACAGTGACACTTCTTGTCTTAATTGCTTCATAGTTTTCTGTATTTGATATTTCCATGGTAGTATTCTATTTTTCCCTTTCTTTTCCCTCACTACCCTGTTTTCTTGTGGTAAAACTTTCAGTTATTAATTTGGCTGCACAGTAGTATATCTTGCTTATTTCTGTTATATCGCCTGGATCTCTATGGACAGTCCTAATTACTGTGTTCATTTGTTTTATCAAACTTCTGACTTTTTGGGTTTTGTTAACCTTCTGTTGTCTGTTTCTTTCATTGATTTCAATATGTTTATCTCTATTAAATCAAGCAGATCTTCTCTTAGCTCATTTTCTTCTAAACTGAAGGCACATTTTTTTTATTTTCCATTTCCTGCGGGCATTCTATAGAACGTTCTATAGCATCTTCCCGTGGCACATTCTCTTCAGTTTCATCCTGTACCATGCATTTTTCTGTCATATGGGAACTCACTGGTCTCTCACTCCTCAACATTGACTGTGTTAGAGTTTTCACAGATTCCTGTTCTTTCCCTTGCTGTCCGGCTTCAAGTGAACATTTATACTGGTTTCCTGTGGAAAGCTCCAAAATATCTTCGTATGGCACCAGACCAATTGCTTCCCATTCCACTGGCTTCCTCTTAAGTTGGCTATCCATTGCTGTATTCTGTCGTGGTGATTTCTGAGTTAGATTTTCTACACTGAATACTTTTTCGCAGGTACTTCATACCCTCAGTTTTTATTTCTTTAACTTCTCCATTACTAATCTTTTCTACTTTTCCTCTGTCTTTTTATTTTTTGTATTGTAAAGATGTCCTTCAAGGATGCATCTGCAGTCCTAACATATGGGTTGTTCTGCCTCAGGCAGCCCTTCGGTCGGCCGGATTCCAAAGTCTGGGTCTGGCCTCGGCTGATGTCGCACTTCACCCGACGTCATAGCTGCTGTGAATTGGGTATAAAAGCATCAGCCGACACCATTTTCCTCAGACTTTCTTGCCGCGCGGTGCCCGAAGCAGAAGCTGTTCGCAAGTGCCGGTCGGTCAGATCCAGAGATTTCTACTACCGAAGACTTCTAAAAAGCTAAGTACCCCGTTGGGGACTCTTTCTTGCCTCAGCCGATGTCAGAAAAAGTAAATAATTGTTTAACTTGTAGGAAACAAATACCTCATAAGGATTTCCACTCTTACTGCCTTCCTTGCTTAGGCCCAGACCACGAAGTATCAGCTTGTCTAGCCTGTGCTTCCTTCAACCGACGGACACTTAGACGTCGGTCGGAGTTTGCAGAGGAGTTTTTTGGTCCCACTTTTGCTTACAAAATGCCGTCGGAGACTCCGACTTCACAATTGGCTAAAAAGCGTAAGGAAAAGGACCGACACTCGCTGTCCGCGGTTTCGGCCGAAACCACGGTTAAGCCAACCGCGAGTGTCTCGGTTTCGGCTGAAACAGAGTCCTCGGTTCTTCCTTTGGCCGAAAGCCTGCCTCCGACAGCCGAGGCCTCACACGGCATGGCTGAATCTGCTACTGAAATTTCTCCTACTGTAGCAGGCACCCAGGATTTATCCGATACTATTCCTTTAGACATATCTTCTCCTGCACATGGAGCTGCTAGGCCCCCTGCATCTATGTCTATCAAGGCTTTTTCTAGGGCTAAAGCAGCTAAATCTTCTAAGGCCTTGCCTGCTTAAACCCCCTCACACAGGCCTACCTCTAGTTCCCAAATGCTCAGCCTGGCTGAGGATCTCATTTCTTTGATCAGGGGATCCCAACCTCACCCAGACAGGGCCTCTCAACCCCCTCCAGAGAAGAGGCCTAGAGCAGAGCCCCCGGATCCAGTTTCTACAGACTATTCCTCGGATGATTCAGAAAATTCAAATCCTCCAGAAGGCCCTTATTCTCCTTATGAGGATTCTGATGCAGAAGACTCCATTCCTTCTGCCTCTCCTCCTGAGGAATTTTCTTTTGGGGAAACCTTACATGCTATGAGAGAGCAATTTCAATGGCAGGGCCTTCAAGGAAAAGGCTAAGGACCATTTTACATTTACCACAGCATAGGCCTTTAGCCATTCCTCCAGTACTAACAGTTGTGGATGATGCATTTAATGATGCCTGTACTGCCCCTGACTCTCTTCCCCCGGCCCCTGCTAAGCCCGACAGATATTACAGGGTCCCGGACACACACTTTCACTTGTATAAGGCTCCTATTGCAGATCCTGAAACCATTTCACAGGGCCCCAAAGCTGTAGCAGCTGCCTCTGCTAAAAAACCCCTCCCCTCTGAAAGAGAATCTAGAACATTAGAGAGATGGGGTAAAAAAGTTTATACTTCTGCTACTCTTTCGGCTAGGGCCTTAAACTGTCAATTCCACATGATTCAGTATCAGGAATTTTTGTTAGACCAGCTAAATAAAAAACTGTCCTCTCCTGAACCTATAGACCGTAAGTCCCTTCAGGATTTGGTACATAACATTCAGCAGGTCAGTAATCATTCCTTAAAATGCGGCTATGATGCACTGGAGGCTTCCTTTAGATTAGCTATGACTGGCACAGTGATCAGAAGGCATGCATGGTTAAAAGAGCAATCCTTACCAGACCATGTAAAGTCAAAACTCCTAGATGCTCCCATGGAGAAACAAAGTTTGTTTGGCTCCCCTGCACAGCAAGTGCTAAAGAAGGTGGAAGAAAAAGCAAAATCTGTCCAAACAGTCAAGGATTTCTTACAGGTCCAGCCTCCGAGGTTTAGTAGAAATTGGCCTTCGAAGAATTGGTCCTTTCCAGACACCTCCAGAGCACAGAGAGGCAGAAATAGGCGCCCAAGAGGCAGAGGTCAATCCAGAGGTGCCTACAGGGGACGTCAGTGGCAGCCTAACAACCAGAGAAGTACTGCCACAGATCCAGCCACTACCACTTCCACAGGACAGACACAATGACTTGACTCTGATACCGCCTACCAGGGAACAACTGGAAGCACCCTTAGGCGGAAAGCTAGCCTTATTTTCCGTAAACTGGCATTACATTACAGGAGAGAAATGGATTTTACAGACAATAGACAAAGGCTACAGGTTTCACTTCCACACTCTACCAAAAAAGAGAGGAATGCCAAACCTACCACCCAACCAAAAAACAAACGCTCTAGGACAAATCAACCACTTACTAAGGATGAGAGCTATAGAAAAGGTACCGCCTATGGAACAAGGACAAGGATTTTACTCCAGACTTTTCCTGGTACCAAGGAAAGAAAACCAATGGAGGCCTATTCTCGACCTGTCCGCTCTGAATACATATCTCATTGTTCCAAAATTCAAAATGCTGACCCTACAGCAACTTCTTCCCATGCTGGGCAGGGAGTCTTGGCTGGTGACTCTAGATCTCAAGGAGGCATACCTGCATGTCCCTATACGACCAGATTGCAGAAGATACCTCAGATTTCTTGCAGGATCAGAGCATTATCAATTCTCAGCATTGCTCTTTGGCTTATCTACTGCGCCCAGAGTATTCACGAAATGCCTGGCATCAGTAATTGCTCATTGCAGGCTTCAGGGAATTCAGATTTATCCATACATGGACGACTGCCTAATACAAGCGGACAACAAGGCCAAATTAACAAAAGATTTGGAAAAGGTTATATAACTACTGCAAGCCCTGGGATACACAGTCAACATGAAAAAGTCAAGGCTGGTACCATCCCAAAGGATAACATTCTTGGGTGCAGAACTGGACACTTCAAATCAGATGGCATTTCTCACAGCAGAAAAGCAAAAGCAACTACCACTCTATTTCATGGCATTAACAACACAGAACCAGCTTACAGCAAGGAAAGTCCTGCAAGCCCTGGGTTACATGGCATCCTGCATAATACTGATTCCACATGCCAGGCTGCATATGAGGAAGTTGCAATGGTACCTAAGGAATATATGGTCTCAACACAAGCACAGTCTAGAAGCCCAGATTCCAATAATTCCATGCCTGAAACAAGAATTCCTGTGGTGGGCTCAGGCCTGTCAGTTGAACAGAGGACTGCCTTTCCGCAAACCTCGCCCAAGCCAGACTATCACCACGGATGCCTGAGACCTAGGCTGGGGGGCACACATGGTGGACAAGTGTATACAAGGCCTATGGACACAAGACCAGCTGAACCTACACATAAATCAAAAAGAGATGCTGGCAGTGAAACAGGCTCTTCAGACATTCAGACAGTTTCTTCAACAGGGTCATTTGCTGATAAGGATGGACAACACCACAGTCATGTGGTATATCAACAGACAGGGAGGCACACACTCATATCCTCTATGCCGGATGGCAATGGACCTGTGGAATGTGGCCCTGAACCTCAACATTCAGCTCCAGGCCATATTTGTGCCAGGAAAAGAAAATATACTAGCAGACACCTTAAGAAGAACTACCACGGATGCCCACGAATGGATGCTGCATCCAGACATCTTCAAATCCATTACAAAGAAATGGGGACTACCAGAAATAGACCTGTTCGCATCCCCACACAACCACCAATTGAGGAAATTCTGCACAAGGACATACCACCCACTTGCTTGGAAGGTGGACTCCCTATCCTTCAGTTGGGAAAACCTGACAGCATATGCATTCCCACCTCTTCCTTTGATGCACAAAGTGCTACTGAAGATCAAAGATCATCACCCAAGGATCATCCTGATAGCTCCAGACTGGCCGAGGCAGCATTGGTACCCGCTACTGAGGAGTATGTCTCGGACACACGCATGGCCTCTACCTCTAGTTCCTTTACTACTAACACAGAACAACTACAAGATCCTACATCCAAACTTGAAAACACTGCAGCTAGCTGCTTGGAATATTACATAAAACAAAATAACCCAGATTTATCTCAGAGGGTTAAAGACATTATCCTGGAGGCTCGCAGACCCTCCACAAGGAAGACTTATTCAGCCAAATGGAAAAGATACCTCATTTGGAGTGCAGCAAAAGGAGAAAATGTATCATTAGCAAACATAGCTAACATCCTGGAATACTTAGCAGAACTTTTCCACAATGGCCTGTCTTACTCCTCCATTAAGATTCATGCATCAGCAATTTCAGCAGAATACAACACGGATCCTCCAGTCTTCCCTCATCCTTTACTCAGGCAGGTTCTGAGAGGAATTAAAAATGTAAAGCCTCCAAGGAAGCCACCTTTGCCTACATGGGACCTTAACTTTGTGCTGGAAAAATTGACACTTCCGCCTGTCGAACCAGCAGCAACAGCAGAATTACAGTTCTTATCTTGGAAAACTGCTTTCCTGCTTGCAATCACTTCAGCAAGAAGGGTTTCTGAATTACAGGCATTAATGGCAGTACAGCCCTTCCTTATCTTCCATCAGGATAGAGTGTCCTTGAGAACTAACCCTACTTTTATGCCAAAGGTGGTCTCCAGGGTATCATTGAACCAAGCAATCCACCTACCAACATTCTTCCCCAACCCACAGAACAGGGGAAAGACTACTACATACCTTGGATGTGCACAGGCAATTGCGCTACTATCTGGACAGAACCAAGAACAATAGAAAAACTGACCAGCTTCTGGTAGCATATGCAACAGGAATGGAAGGAAAAGCAATTTCAAAACAGACAATCTCAAAATGGACAGGAAATTGCATTAGATTTTGTTACTCTTTTCATGGAAAGACAACTCCAGAAAACATCAGACCTCACTCCACAAGGGCTACAGCCACTACTACAGCTTTCCTATGAGGAGTGGCTACCAAAGACATTTTAGAAGCTGCTACTTGGAGCTCCGTGCATACATTTGCCAAGCATTGTAATCTACCTTTATACTCCAGATCGAGCAGGTTTTGCAACTGCTGTTTTGCAAAGGGATCTTAACTACACCATAATCATGTTAGTGCCTCCTCCCCCAGTTTGGCTATGGTATTCTACCCATATGTTAGGACTGCAGATGCATCCTTGAAGGACATAGTACAGTTTTGTACCTACCATAAATGTAGATGTCCGAGAGGTATGCATCTGCAGTCAGGATTACCCACCCTCCTTCCCCTCTGTGGTACTCCTAGGGTATTTGCCCATCTTGTAGCTAGCTGGGGGAATCTATTATGGTGTATTTGTTTGTATATACATATATACATGTTTATTTTTGTTTGCTCTCTACTGTTTGGAAACATTTGCATTTATCCAAATTTAGCCTTCCTAGAGGGCACCTGGCATCTGGGGCAAGAAACACTGAGGAAAATGGCGTCGGCTGATGCCTTTATATACCCAATTCACAGCAGCTATGACGTCGGGTGAAGTGCGACATCAGCCGAGGCCAGACCCAGACTTTGGAATCCGTCCGACCGAAGGGCTGCCTGAGGCAGGACAACCCATATGTTAGGACTGCAGATGCATACCTCTCGGACATCTGCATTTATGGTAGGTACAAAACTGTACTTTTTCCATATCAGGATTCCTTTGACTGCATTTCTCTTCAGATAGCTTTGGTGCTGCCCTTTTTGTATTGGTTAGTTTTGTTTTCTACTTGTAATAAATATTACACCATATTACATCTCTTTTCCTTTCCCATGTCCATATTTCTTCTTCAGATGTCTCCTGATCTTCCTGCTTCTCCTTACTTTGTGGACTTGCTCCATCTTGCTGTGATGTAACCTTTGTTAGACCTTCTACAGCAAATCCTTCACTTTGCAGGCACTCCTTAACTACAACTTCTGTTTTTTTTTAACTTGTACTTTACTAATCTTCTTTTCTACATTTCCTTTGTGATATTATTTTATTGATTATGAAATTTTCCATATCTGGATACCTTTGCCTGTATTTCTCTTTTAATATCTTTGGGGCCTTCTTTGTATTGATTAATTTGGCTTTCTCCTCTGCATAAATATTCCACCTTATGAAATCTTTCATTTTTTCCCCCATGTCCATATTTCATTTTTATTATTTTCAAAAATCTCTAGGTTTTGTTTATATTTTTACACTTCTTCAAGTGCTTCTTTTTCCAAACAGATAAATGTTTCTTGATATATATACTGTTTTTCACAAATCGGGTGTATTAATGAATGCAATTTTATTTGAAGCTTCTGACTGTATTTTTTGTGGAAGTATTTTCTGTCATCTAATTTTCTCTTAATCATTTTGTATATCTTGTGTCTGAAAATTCTGGGCTTTTTGCATAATAGTAGCAATATATAATTTCATTCTTATCCTCAATAGTCCACTTTATCATCTTTGTGGCTATTCTTTGGCCTATCAGTTTTTCTGGACTACTACTTCCTTCTGCAACATGGGGGCCATCCTCCCCTTGGGTCTGGCCTGGCCCAGTTGTAGGAATGTTTCCATATTTTGAGGATTCTACAATGTCATCTTTTCCAGTCCTGGCACCAGTGTGCCCACCAGGATTGGGCTGTTTTTTTTATCCTGGGTCTTGTGCACCCAGCTATCTTTTTTCATTTTTCTTTCAGGTCTCCTGTATGCTTTTCTATCTTTCTCCGTAATAACCAAATTTCTGCAGAAAGTCATCAGGTGCAAGTTGATAGTGACTCTCATTGCCCACTTCTGACTCCAGAAGATTTGATTTCCCTTACTTTGGCCTCATCTGAAACACAATCCATGGGTGCTGGATACTCTTTCAAACCTTCTGTCTCCACTTTTTAGCAAGCTTCACCAAGATAAGAAGGCACTGAAATTAACCACCTAGTTCCTCCAGTTCCTTTGATAGCAAAGGATGCTTGGCTTTCCACTTCGGATATTCATATTGTATCCTCAGCCTGGAGACCTAACAAAAGAAAGGTTTACAGAAGTAAATTGCAGATTTGATGTTTGAGATTCTTCTAAAGGCATAGATCCTTTCCTAGCACCTCTCTATTTTTGGATTTTTTTAGCTTGGTTATTCCAGGAAGGTGCCAGTTTCTCAACAGTTCAGGTTCAACCAGCAGCCCTATCCATTTTTCATGCTGAGAAAGCCAGAACCCCATTTGCAACTTTGAAACTCTCTCTAAGGTTTTCTTAAAAGGAATTTTTGCACTCTGATCCCGTATCAGAGATCCACTCCCTCCATGGGAAATTATATTGATGCTTCAGGCTCTAACCATATCATCTCTTGAACCAGCAGTATCAGCAGATCTGAAATCCGTTGGCTTGGAAAATTCCAGTGGCTGTCACTTCTGCTAGAAGAACTTTGGAAATAGAAGTCTTATCTTGCAAAACTCTCAACTTAATTTTTCACAGAGATAAAGGTATCACTTTGGACTAACCCAAAATATTCTTCCCAAAATGGCTTTGAGGGCTTTACTTAACCAGACAATTTACCTACCACCTTTCTTTCAGAACTTTTCTAACAAAGGTGAATATATGATGTTAAGTTGTCTATCTCACCTTCATTCTTGTTGGTTGGGTTCGGAGCCGATCCTCGGCTCCGACTCGGCCATCTTCAAAAGCTCAAGAGCTGCTTACTGGCTTGAGGCCCCCCTATAACCCATGATGTATAGCGCTAGATACCCAGATCTCATTTGCCACTTCTGTTGCGAGGTTGTTCTACTGGCTCAGGTCGTATAAGCTTTATTATTATTATTGTATTTTTCTTGTCAAAACTGTAATTGTTAGTGTAGAATTAGTTGTTAGTTTAGACTTTTGTATTGTAGCTAGTTTCTTCCTTAGATAAGCCGTTACCTTTCCCCAAGAAACTCGTTTAAGTTAGAGAATTTCCCCTCCCCCCCTTCTCTCCCTTTTCCTCAGAAAGGATCTTTCCATTTAAGTGAGAGGTTAACTTTTCTCTATCTTCTTTCAAAAAAAAAAATAATAATTTCTTCTATTAATCACTGTTAGTGTTTAGTGACAGTTTTCTGTAGTTTTTGTTGTAGTGGTACTTGTAGTGGGTTGTGGTAACTGTAGTGTCTTAACTTTTACTGTTTGGTTACTTTAACCTATCTGTGTGGGTTCTTGTCCTTGGTTTTCCCCCAGGATGTCCGAGGATCCAAAACCGTCCGGATTCAAGAAGTGTGACTCATGCTGTCAGAAGATGTCTCTGACAGATGGTCACACTTCTTGTGTTTATTGTCTGGGCGCTGTGCACCTGCAGGACTCTTGCTTTATCTGCCATGCTTTCCGTCCGAGTCCTGCAAGAGCGCAAAAATAAATTGATCCTGAGAGGTATGCTTAAACCCCAAGATTCACTGGCGAAGGCTCAGCCCGTGAAATCTTCCAGGCCACCTAAACCATCGGCTCCCATTTCGGAGCCATCGTTGGGTGAAGCCACACAGTTCATCTCTGCTCCGGCAGGAACCGATGTCCCTCCCTCCCAGTCGGCTTCGACATGGTCTTCGGAGCCGGCTGAGAGTCGAAAGAGATCCAGGTCTCCTTGTTTGGAGTCTATAAGTTCGGCTCCGAAGTCGCCCCTGCTCCAATCGGAGTGTAGTCATCGATCATCCCACTCTTCTCGGTCCTCTAGACTTTCAGACCATGACTTGGAAAGAGTGGTCAGTAGGCTGTTAAAATCGCAGGCCCTATCCAAAATGTTGTCCAGCCGTCCTCATCAGGAGTCTGCTCCGTCCGCAGCTGTAGATATTCCTCCTCTGACTCATCCTATGAGCTTGGAGCCGGAGTTCATTGGGGTTCGAGTTGTGGAACCGTCGGTGCAGATACCCTCTCTTTTGGTTCCGTCATCGGCTGTGATCCCTTCCATGGTACCTTCCCTGGAGGGATCTGGGCGCCGAGACTCCCTTGTCTGTTCCGAGGGGGCGAGTGGCATTGGACACTTGCCCGACCCCGCTCTCCCTCTCTGTGCTTCAGCTCAGGTGAGCTTGGCTCCCACATCTGCCTCGGAGCCGTCCCCCTTTGTGTAGGGAGGGCTTCTGGTTTCTTCGGAGCCTGAGACTTCTCTGTGTCCGGGCAGGGACACCTTCAAGGTGATGAGGAGTGTACTGGCCCCTGAGTCAGTCCCACGATCGACTCCATCGGCTCCTCCCCCTAGGGTACCTGCGTCAGCCTCTGCCCCTCTTCCATACCCCAAGTGTGGGGATCCAGTGCTCCAGGACACCCCTTTGGGTATATCCTCCTCTTCCGAGGCCTCCCCTGATCATTCAGAGGAGCCACCTCACAAGAGGAAATGCAACAGGAAGCATGTTGACTCCCCCGAGTCTATCACATCGGATACCGACTTAGAGGAGTCGGAAGGGTCCCCAAGATTCACCTCTGAAGAAGTCTCCTTGTCAGACATTCTTGAGATGCTTAGGCAGAGGGGAAGTGGACTACCCTAAGCCCTTCCGAGGATGAGTCCGGTAGTCCTGGATGCGTTTGGATCCCGACCTTCCACCTCTTGGGTGTCTTCGCCTTGCGACCCACTGATGTCTGTGGTGGCTCGGAAGGTGTGGACAGCTCCAGACACAGTGGAACCGACCCCTAGAAGACCTGCCAAGTTTATTACTGCCCCGCAGGACAAACAGTTCTTGACCAAGGGTGTCCCCGTTGATGCCATGGTGGTAGCAGCGGCCACAAAGGAGGAGTTGGCTGAAGCTTCATCTGTCCATCCCCCTAACAAGGAGTCCAGGACGATGGACAGATAGGGGAAGCGGATGTTCTCTTCAGCGACCTTTTCCATGCGGTCCTTGAATTACCTGTGCCACTTTACCTGTCTTCAGAGGGATCTCCTGAAAGAGCTTGGAGATACCCTCCAAGATCCATCAGCTGTGGGGGCCCAGGCTAAGGCAGCCTCCCAGCTGGCGACTCTTAATTCAGTGGTAAACTCCTCCATGGGGCTCATTTCGTATGCAGCCGATGGTGCGAGTAGAGCCGCAGGCACAGGCATGGCCCTAAGGAGGCACGCTTGGATGCGGCTATGTAACTTTGCGGAACCTTTCAGAGCGTCTTTCACCAACACCCCTTTTGATGGTTCCTCTCTCTTCAGATCACAGGTGAAAGGTACCCTTACCAGGTGTGAGCAGGAAGGCAAGACTCTATCTGCCATAGGAGTCCGTTTTTCCACTCCTTCCAGACCATATCCTAAGGGTCAGAAGAATGGAAAGATGTGGCTCTGGAAATCCCAGAAGCCTTGCCGGACACACATGGTGAATTTCCCTCCAGGGGCAGAGGAGGGAACAATAACAGACGCCGCCCTCATGGCAGAGGGGGTCCGCAAAACCAGGGCAGCAGAGAATCTTTCTCTGACAAGCCCTTCCAGCATCCCTGAAGGGTTGCCTGGCTGCTCACCTGTGGAGGCAGTCAGGGGAAGATTATCGCTGTACCCAAGAGCCTGGCAAGACATAACACAAGACAAATGGGTACAGTCCGTCATATCCAGAGGCTACAGAATTCCCTTCGTTCACACCCCCTTAAGGTCAAACAAGTCCCTTCCAGATGTTCCACCCATTCTAAGGGACCACGCAGTGCAAGAAGTCTCAAAACTGCTAAGAAAAAGGGCCATCCAGCAAGTCCCAGCAGACCAACAAGGATCCGGAATTTACTCAAGGTTCTTTTTGGTACCAAAAAAGACAGGGGACTGGAGACCCATTTTGGATCTCAGCAGACTAAACAAGTCTGTAAAAAGAATGAAGTTCCGGATGGTCACACTTCAGTCCATTTTACCCTTTCCGGGTCAGGACAATTGGATGTGCTCCATAGATCTTCAGGATGCGTACTACCCCATCAAAATGGACAGACGCTCCCGAACATTCCTTCGCTTCCGGCTGGGAGCCAGCCATTATCAGTTCAGAGCTCTGCCCTTTGGTCTCACCACAGCCCCCAGGGTGTTTACCAAATGTATGGCAGTAATTACCACTCACCTGAGACTGCAAGGATTCCAGGTGTTTCCATATCTCAATGACTGGCTCCTCACTGCTACCACCAGACATCACCTTCTGCAAGCCAGAGACTGCACCATTGACACTTGCTCCAGGCTAGGTATCACAATAAATTTAGAAAAGTCTGCATTGTTGCTCTGTCAATCTATCACCTTTATAGGCGCAAATTTAAATACCAAAGACATGTTAGCGAGCCTCCCACCAGACAGGGTATTAGTGATTCATCAGCATGTCAAGGTTTTATTAGCATGCAAAAGGATTCAAGCCAGGATTGTCCTTCAAACGCTAGGTCTCATGGCAGCAGCGATCGTACTTGTTCCTCTAGCTCGGTTTCACATGAGGATTCTCCAGTGGCTTCTCTTCACCCAGTGGTCCTTCCAGCAACTTCCCATGTCTTACATGATTATGATCACTCAGGCATGCAAGAAGCATCTTGCGTGGTGAATGGTCTCCACATCAGTGCTCCACGGCAGACCATTTGTTCTCCCCCCTCCAGTGGCTACCGTGACCACGGATGCCTCCCTGATCGGGTGGGGGGGGGGCATTATCAGGGCAGAACAGTCCAAGGCACCTGGCAACCTCACAAGTATCATCTGCCCATAAATGTCTTGGAGATGAGGGCCGTGCTCTTAGCGTTGCAGGCTCTTCAGGACTCTCTTCCTACCGGGACCATTGCATTTCAAACGGACAATACGTCCATAGTGTGTGGTACATCGACAAGCAGGGCGGAACCAGGTCCTACCCCCTATGTCGAGAAGCACTCAAACTCTGGCAGTGGGCGATCTCTTCCCAATGGTTTCTGATTGCAATGCACATCCCTGGGATGTCCAACGTCATAGCAGACAGACTGAGCAGAGCAATTCTCATGCCTCACGAGTGGTCTCTGAACCAAGTAGTTGCAGTCCAAATCTTCCAAAAATGGGGCCAACCTTGCTGCAACCTTTTTGCAACTCCCTTCAACAGCAAGTGCAGCAATTTCTTCTCTCTCCTTCCACTTCCCGGGCATTCCCCCAGAGAGACTCTAGTCCACGATTGGCCCCAGGGACTTTTTTATGCTTTCCCTCCTTTCCCCCTCATACTGAAGCTAATTCAGAAGGCTACCGTTTTGGGTTGCAAAACGATCCTCATTGCTCCTTACTGGCCTCTACAAATATGGTTTCCGTTCCTGCATTGCTATCTTCTCGAACAGCCTTGGACTCTGGACCTAGTTCCAGACCTCCTGATTCATCAGTCAGGTGGGCTGCACCAATCCCTGCACTCTCTCCAAGCTCACAGCGTGGTTGCTCCACTTCCAACCATAGCCAGGCTCCCAGATATCTCGCCCTCTGTGCGCAAAATCCTTTTATCACACAAGTCTACGACTAGAAAAACTTACGCTAGTAAGTGGAAATGTTTTTCTTCCTGGGCAGAGGCAAAAAGTATAGACCCCTTTTCGGCCCCCGTACACTCCATTTTGGAATTTCTCACGGAGCTCTTCCATGCTGGGTCCACTTCCGCTACAATTAGTGTTGAATTAGCGGCACTTTCAGATTTTCACATTGGCCTGTCGGAAAACAGTATCATGTCCCATAAGCTGTGTAAAGCCTTTCGCAAAGGAACCACTCTGCTCAGGCCCCCAGTGAGAGATCCTCCACCACCGTGGGATCTAAATTTGATTTTAGCTTCGCTAATTTTTCCCCCTTTCGAACCTGCAGCTTCTTGTTCACTGAAGTTCTTATCTTGGAAAACCCTTTTTCTGGTAGCTATTACTTCAGCCAGAAGAGTTTCGGAACTACAGGCTCTTTCTTTCTGTCCCCTATACCTTGTGTTCCACAATGACAGGGTTGCTCTTGGGACTAATCCTTCCTTCCTTCCTAAGGTCTCTTCAGAGAGTAACTTGAATCAGTCCATAGACCTTCCTGTGTTTTTCCCTAACCACTCCAACAGGGCGGAGTATAAGTTGCATCAGTTAGATGTTCACAGGTAACTACGCTTTTACATGGAACCAAAGACATTAGAAAATCAGATCAACTGTTGCTGTCTTATGCAGTAGGTAAACAAGGTCTTCCGGTCTCCAAGGTAACCTTAACCAGGTGGTTGTCTTCTATCATCACATTCATATACCAACTCAGGAATAAAGAATTACCAGTCAAACCAAAAGGTCACTCCACCAGTGCTTTAGCCACTAAGGTGGCTTTTCAGGCTAGGTTGCCCATGGAATCTATTTGTGCTGTGGCTACATGGGCCAACCCACATACTTTCATTTCGCATTACAAGTTGGATTTGGTTTCCAGGAGCAGAGCTGATTTTGGTTCCACTGTTCTGAAGAGTCTTTTCCGATGAGCCACCCAGGATTTTAGGTGCTAGGGACGCTGTCCCAACCAGCAAGAATGAAGGCGAGATAGACAACTTAACATAAAGAAGTTATGTACCTACCATAACGTTCCATGTTAGTTGTCTTCTCACCTTCTTTCTTGCGTCCCACCTTCCATCCCCCTATCCTAGTGGACTGAGAAGAGTTCCTCTTGATTTTGTACTGGCTGAGTCTTCTCTGGCTATTTCCTTCTGCTTATTAGTCTCTCCAGTAGGATTTATGCATCCTAGGATAGGATTCCTTTTTTTATTATGTCTGCAGTTAGACTTACCAAACAAGATCTGGGTATCTAGCGCCAGGCATCATGGGATATGGGGGGACCTCGAGCCAGTAAGCAGCTCTCGAGCTTTTGAAGATGGCCAAGTCGGAGCCGAGGATCGGCTCCGAACCCAACCAGCAAGAAAGAAGGCGAGAAGAAGACAGCTAACATGGAACGTTATGGTAGGTACATAACTTCTTTTTGCACTTGATGGTATGAGTACAGTCAACTGTGTTTTTTTACCTACATCATACCAAAGGGATTGGAAAAACAGATGAACGTATTTCTTACTCAAAGTCAAATTGGGAAAAGGCATCTAAAAATGGATAGGCCCTTCCACACTTAACCTACCATAGACTAGATTTGTGCTGCAGTTACTCTGCCAACTGTTCATTCCTTTGTATCTTGCTGTAAACTAAACATACATTCTAGGTCCTGTACATTTTTTGGCTTCACCATTCTTCAGTATATCCTTCTATGAGACCACCCTAGAATGCTAGTAGCGGGAAAATTTGTCCCATATGTTGAGTCAGATGGAAAAGAAAGGACCTGTCCAGGCCTTGTCATCTTCTTAGCTTTTATCGAATTCCTCACCTTTTTCATAACTGGTTGACTATTTAGAATTTTCATGCCTGTTAAATAAAGGGTCAGGTACAAGTGAACAAACCTGATCTGAGGTATGTTAGGGAATTATGGGTCAGGTAGGAGCCTGAGCCCTGGATTCAAGAGCTTGGGAAAAAAAAAGATCAGATCCGGTAACGCTTATGTTGAGCCAGCAGGAAGTAGACAACATGAATCGAGCATTATAAGTACATAACTTTCTTCATTTCTATTAAGTCACAGCTAGCCCAGATTTTGTAGCTGAACAATCTACCTTTAATGGTACAGGCCCAATAATTTCTTGTAGAAGAAATCTCTGTACTTGCCACAGTATGTCATTGTGCAGTTGTTTGAGTACAGTAATGGGAAACATGCACTTAAAAAATGTATGAAACTGGTGAACTTTATTGTCAGGAGTTCCAGGGAAGGGTGCTCAGGACTGCAGCAATTTCCTTTTCATGAAAAGAAAGGCTGATAATGATCTCCATCAGGAGGCGTAGTGGGCTAAATATTTTGACAACTCTGGTTTCCTGCAACTGTGGTGGTCACCGATATTATTTGGTCTGCTAGAGGAAGCATAAAACTTCTGGCTTCCATTGACAAAAATATCACAGTACAAACCAGACTTTGGGTTGGAGGTAGAGGTATTCCAAAAGGAGAACAGATCCAGTCATTTGTGCCAGTTGTGGTATAAGTACCCCTTGGAAAATAGGTATAAACTAATTTCATTGTTAAAGCAGACCACATTCTCATTATTTACAAAGTTAAAGCAAGTCAAAACCTATTTTGTGTGATAATATCTGCTCATAATACTTGGCTCCAAGCTGAATCATAAAAGGGATTTGAAAACAATAAGTCTCTCAAAGTTGCCATTAAAAATGCAATGCCATCTAAATAACTTAAGGTAGCAACTAATTCAGCAGGCAGTTGTATATGTTCTTGAGCTATGTTAGGAAACTTGGAAGAAACCAACAAGTCTGTAGTGAACTTATCTCGAATGGTACTTCCTCTGTGACCCCAAAGACCTTGCTAATATTCTTGCAAACTGGGTGTCCACAGAGAAGCATCCAGTCCCATAGCCCCCTCATCACCTCTTTAACTTCAGTCTCTTCTGTGGTTGCATTCCCAATGTGTAAAGAACAGCTGTTGTGGTGCCCTTATTAAGGTGACTCCTCTGCTAACCCTGAGAATTGCAGTCCTGTTAGCCTCATTAGTGTATGTAAGACTGTAGAATGGTATTGCAGTTGAACATATCCTCAGTCATATAAGGTGACCTTGTATCACTTTATTAACAGTAATTTGGCTTTGTAAAAGGCCGGTTATGTTTCCACAGCCTGGTTGAGTTTTTTCTTCCGAAAATGTTGCTAAGCCATTGATTAGTGGCATATATCCCACAGTTCCTACATGGACCTTGCCATGGCTTTTGATTCTATGCCCCCATACTGAGATTGACAGACTAGATAGGTAACTGGTTATCTGCCAGACCCCATACTGTTAAGGTCAGTGGTGTTTGCAGTAGGCAGAATAGCATCACCAGTGGTATCCCACTATGTTCTGTCCTGAGTCCTCTCTTTTTGTTTATGAATGAACCTGCAGTCTGTGAACTACTTCACTTAAACAGAACTGTTGGTAAGATAAACACCCTCTCTAGAGACCTAAACCTATAGTACCACATCACTGTTACCAAATGGCATGACAGATGACCAAATGTGGAATAGGCTGCCCTTTGATATATAAAGCAGAGCACTTTCCCTAGCAACCTTTAAAAAAACAGTCTCCAAGACTGATGGGTTATTTCTCATCCGGGTTAAGTGAGGAAACTCAACTTAATGGGGGGAAGGGCATTGTTAGTCTCTCTAAGTACTAGGTGGTGTGACTGAGCTTTTTATTTTGTTTTGTTTTAGTTTAGCTGGGGTTTAACACTTGTCACTGAATCATTTACAAGTCAGGAGCAAAACAATAACAAAAACATGTATTTACAGTTACAGACTGAAAAAGTAGATAAACATAGTATATTTATAGTAAAAAGTTGTGAAAATTTGTAAATATAGAACAGTTAGATAAGTAAAGGAAAATGGTGAGGTGGAGGAGGAATTAAGGTATGGATAACATAACGAACCGATCTAAGGAGGTAAGAATGAAAGATAATGTGGTTATTGTTTCCATGGCCATAAGCTTAGTAGGTAAAAGTTAGAAGAAGGAAATAGTGTGGCCTTTATCACAGCAGGAGCTTTGACAGGAGAGCAGTATCTGCAGTTAGTGTGGCCTTTATCACAGCAGGAGCTCTGGTGACAGGAGAGCAGTGTCTGCAGTTAGTGTGGCCTTTATCGCAGCAGGAGCTCTGGTGACAGGAAAGCAGTGTCTGCAGTTAGTGTGGCCTTTATCACAGCAGGAGCTCTGTTGACAGGAGAGCATTAGCTCTAGTTGCTACTGTGTGTTCAGTACTCGGGAAAGCTGCTCCTTTTTATAAGGCAAGTTCTACATGTATATGCCTTATAGCTTCAGTAGCTTGCATGTACTTCAGCTGTAGCAGGATGTGATTTCATTCAGCGATGCTACCTATAGTGTATGCTTGACTGGGAATTCACTGCAGATTAAGGTGTTAGCCCTAAAGTTGTATATGGAGTGTGATTTCATCTCATCCTGAATTCATACTTCATCTAATTTTCCATCTTACTGTGACTTCCTTGCACTGTACTTTATAGCCTGCCAAGTGTACACGTTGCTCAGGCTATACCATCTACTTTTTCTGACTTTGATAATTCCAATCTGCTATTGTCATCTGACTGGGGTAGTAGTGTTAAAAAGCACTGTATGTTTAGATTGTTTTTCATTTCTTTCCTTTATGGTATTTTTGCTGATGTTTGTTTCATTTAATGATCATTATTAGTTAAACTCACTGATCAAAGTTATAAGTGTTGCTTATATTTATGTAGAAACAGCGAGTTTGGTATAGATTTAAGTTATAAAGATTTCATGTATGGAAACAATCTGCACTTTTTACAATTATTTGTATTATAAGGCAAGTAGTAAGTTTAAGATTTTTTATGGTAAAGTGACATCTTGTGGCTACATTGGGTATAAACATATATTGTAGTGCATGGATCCCTGTTCATATGCTCCAGTATCCGTTAAAAGACATCCTAGGTTCATACCTACTCTAGAAGACACTCAGTCTTAACAACACTAAGGAGGATGTGTAATGCCAATAGCTGACATTACCAGAAAATAAATAGCTGCAGAACTTGAATCTGTTTCTTTTCAGCTTTGTTTTTGCCTACTGTCTCAGAGGAATACAGTCAAAATGGAATTTTGCTCACCTTACACACAGACTACATAAAGACATCTACTGTTATCTGTTTGATGGCGCTTGCAACTCCTTTATCGGCTTTAACAGCCAGCAAACCACTTTATTTTTCATTCTCTAACTTATAGTTCATGGAGCAGATAAATCTGCACGCACTACAAAGAATTATGATCAGCTGTCCAACCGTAACCAGTATTGTGTTCTTGACATGGATGCTAGTTTTCACCTCTCGGGCTTCGCCCTCCATGTCTTGAACACATAATAAGCAGGTTATGATTGGTAACCAGAAAAATAAGTATTTCAGCTGGTTATATTTACATGTTTTTGTGTTATAACTAAGATTTTCAAAGGTCTGCTCAAAGTTAACTCTTAATAAACATGATTTGAAATGTTGCTTTTTTTATCTTTCTCTTCTGTTGTATAACTTAGGTTTTTTTTTGTTTTAGTTGAAACATATTTGTAAGACACAAGTTTTATTTGCTTCACAGGTATTTTTTTCTGTTAATGAATTTTTTGGCAATAGAGGTAGGAATGACTGAGCCTGAACAAGTGCAGTTGTAGAGCTCTTGCTTCTGTGTTCTTGCCTCCTTCAATTTGTTAGCTGGTGGTCTTAGTAAGTAAAATAATTTTTTGAGCATCGATAATTTGACACACCCCTTGACGGTGACATATTGTTAGATTTTACTTTTTGATAGGTGTTTTATTACTATACTGATTTTTTTCTTGTTTTGGAATTGCCTGTGTTTATTAAACATTTGGGAATTTTAAAGGT